>NC_045962.1:45581788-45881788 GCF_010909765.2 Amblyraja radiata | reverse complement strand
GAAGCAGTTATTCTTTAGCGATGGGCTGATATAAAATAGGTTCATAACAGCTCCCTCCAAATAATACCTAATCGAAAAGGAATTGCTAATATGACTCTTTTTGCAACAAGAACAGCTATTTATATTCAATATTTGTTTATTACAGAGCATTTTAAATGTGTAAGAGAAAACCAAAAATAATATAGCTATATGGCAGGATAACAAGACAAAGGGGTAGATTTCCAAGGAGATCTGAAAGGAGGGAGTGAAAACTGTAAATTTTAGGGAAGACATTTCACAGCATAGGCAAATTTGATCACAGCTGCAATTGTGAAAAATCGACAATGGCAGAATGGAAACAGCATTTTGTGCCAATATCCTTGATTGTTAATGCAGTTAACTGCATGTTAAGGACATTTGGTTCCTGAAAATTCATCCTTATGGAATGCACAAATCACCTGATTTTGGGATGTGGAATAATAATTTGCTCTTACAAAATTTGAGAAAAATATAAACAATTCAATTTATTTTCAATTCACAATTTTGCATCAATGACGAGGGTTCACATTAGGAACATCACAGGGGTTGGAAACAACTGCTAATTTATTTCTGAGAACTTGAATTCTAGCTCAAATTACAGGCACAATAAGGTCACATACTTTGCTTTTCTAAATAGGAAGGAGCACTTATTTTTAAAGTGTTGCATTGTGCAATGAAGAGGTTAAAATATAGCTGAGATAAGACTTCACTTCTCAACCATGTCCTGTTGCTGGTGTTTTCTGTCTAGCTTCAAAATGATAAATTGTTCTTCCAGCAGCAGCAAAGAGAAAACGTAAATGCTCATTGTTTAATCTGAATATTCTTCCCTATGTTAATATGATGACTTAATAGCACTAACAGGGTTTGATCAGATAGTTAACATTGGCATTCGGCAAGGATTAGTGCCACACCTTTTATAATAATTTAATAAGATCTGTGTTGGAAAGAACTGCAGATAGACTTAAACCGACGATAGACACAAAAAACTGTAGTCACTCTCTCTCCATACCCCCCCCCCCCCACCCAAGTTGTACCAGCCTCAAAGTTGGCTTGTTGAGTCTCATTTGCACCGAACGAACAGCCAACAATGGCCTGTTTCCTTTATCATCGTTACATTTTTGCATATCTTTCAATCATTTGTTCTATATCTCTCTACTTCATTTATATCGCAGATCATCCACGGTGAAGGGGCAGGGAGTAGATGGGAAGAAAAAGTTAAGGAAAAATTTGAGCTTCAAAAATTATTATTGGCTTTAAAAAGCAAATAGGGAGAAACAAATTCTACTGAGAGTTGGTTATAAAAGACCAGAAAAATGCATATTTCTGGTCTCCATATTTAAGGAATCACATACTTGCATTGAAGTGGGCGGAGAGAGGGTTAAATGCGAGAGGCGAAGGATTTATGCAGTTACATAAAATTGGAAAATTCAATATTCATACCGTTGGGTTGTAAGCTACCCAAGAGGACTGAGGTGTTGTTCCACCAGTTTGTGTGGTCTCACTCTGGCACTGGAGAGGCCAGGATACAATAGTCAGGATGGGAATGGGAAGAAGAGTTACAACAGATAGCAACTGAAAGATTCTGCAGTCAGTGGCAAAACGATCGTTGAGTCTTGCATGGTCTTACAGGCTGCAGTAGATGAGGTTAGAAGAGGTGCACGTGAACATGTGTCTCACCTGGAATGACTGCTGGGATCCCTGGATGGAGGTAAGGGAGGAGGTTATAGGGACCAGGTGTTACATGTAGCTGGGAAGGGGGTAGTTGGGTGGGAAGGAATGAGTGAACCAAGGAGTTGCAGATGGAGGAGTTGCTGCGGAAGGCAGAAAGTGGTGGGGATGGGAAGATAGAACCACAATGCATAGTTTCAAACTAACAGTCACCTATTTATGGCAGGGGTGAGAAGGAATTTAATTTGTGTTGCAAATTTTAAGATTTTTAAAAATCTGAGAGAACTGTGGCGGCAGAATTATTGAATATATTCAATGGGGGACTGACAGACATTTGAACTATAAGGGAGTCAAGGGGTAAGGGAAGAGTGGAAAATATGTGATCAAATTGATTGGTCACTATGATAATGTTAAATGGCACAAGTTCATGGGGTGAATGGCCTACATCTACACCTGGTATTTATGGTCAGAGATACAGAACTATTAGAACTGGTTCTTATAGTCAGAGAGATACAATGTGCAAACTCCACAAAAACAATGCCCGACATTGAACCTGGATCATAGGTGCTGAGAGCTCTAACAGCTGTGTCACTATGGCACGTTTTAATAATTAAACTAAGAGACCCAACAAAGAAAGAAATGAACATATCCTGGCACTTTACCTACGCAGCAAAAAATAATCAAATGCAGTATTTAGATCTATAAAATAAGATATTACGTTCCATCTGATAAACATGTAAATGGGGAAGATGATACTAACAACTAGGAATATTAGAAAACGTTCAATCATCTGACAAGTGAGCTTTAATCTGAGTGAAAAACCGTGGGATGGGACTGTATCAACACATCTTTCAGATGAATGATTTTCAAAAACAAGAACCAGATGAAAATTAAGAAAAACTTATTTACTACAAGTAAACATTTTGCCTCAAAGCATTGAGAGACTGAGCCATACTTTTTGTTAGGTACGCTTGACTGAAAAAAACCCAATGTTAAGAGAAAGAGGTAAAAGGAAATGGATAATCCTTTCAAGAGCTGAAATACAAAGAATGGGCCAAATGGTCTCCTGCATGCTTTACAATCATGGTTGATACCACAGTGCTCAAATAAACCTACAATTGATTGCAACTGTGTTATCAGGTGATTGTCCACCATTATTAAGTAAAAAAATGTACCTTGCTCCCTATGTCCAGTGGTAATTTATCTTGTGGATAATATGGTGCTTTTTTCTGTTTATACCTGTTAGTGGTTGCTCCTAATTTTGCAGAACAGCCAGTGGTTGTGAAAATATCATGATGCTCCTGCTTTATAGCCACATAATCAAAGGACAAAGCCAGAGACCCGGTTTCGATTCTGACTACGAGTGGTGTCTGTAAGGAGTTTGTATGCTCTCCCCGTGACCTGCGTGGGTTTTCTCAGAGACCTTTGGTTTCCTCCCACACTCCAAAGACGTACAGGTTTGTAGGTTAATGGGCTTTGTATAAATGTAAATTGTCCTTTGTGTGTGTAGGATATTGTAAGTGTGGCCTGTTTCCGCGCTGTATCTCCAAACTAAATGAAACTAAAACAAAATACGCAATGTTTTTTAATTTTTGTGCAAAAGATTATTGTCTGAACAGAGGAAGAATTTCATCGAAGGGTTGGCTGGAATCAAGAAATTGGACAGGCCCATAGAAATGTTCTCCAAAGTTTCATCCCAACAGTTTCCTTTCCACTGCTCTGTTTCTTTCTCCCTCTACTCCCTCCCCCACCCCCAGCTCAGACCAGTTGAGCTGAAAAGTCTGTTCCAGTGGAAATTCTAGGGGGAAAAAAACAACCCAAAGTGTTCTACAGGCATTATTTAAAAAAAAAGACATTTCAAGGTCTTGGTGCGTGGTGATTCATTTTCTTTAACCAACCAGTAATTCTGGTGAACACACTCCCAGCCGTAGTAGGAAAGTCCAGGATTTAGGCCTGCAATAACTGATGATGCATTTCCAAGTCAGGATGGAGTGCGACCTGGAGGGTAACCTACAGAGGACTGCGTTTCCATGAGCCTGCTCCCCTTGTCTGTATATGTCACAGGTTTGGGAGCTGTTATAGTATCTGCTGTGCATTCTGCTGGTGGGAAACACTGCAGCCACTGTGCTCTGGTGGTGGAGGGAATAAATGTTTAAGATGGTTGATGGTGTGCCAATCAAATGGACTGCTTTGTCCTGGACGATGTTTAGCTTCTCGAGGGTTATTGAAGCTGCACTCATCTAGGCAAGTGTAGAATATTCCATCACACTCCTGATGTGCCTTGCAGATGGTGGCAAGATCTTGGGGCATCACCACAAAATATTCTGCCTCTGACCTGCTGTTGTACCCACAGTATTTATGAGGCTGGTCTTGCAGAGTTTTGGATCAGAAGCAAATCTCAGTATGGGGGAACTCACAAGAAATATGCTATTGAACCATTTATGAAGCAGCTGGAGATGGTCGAGCTCAGGACACTGCCCTGAAGGATTCCTGCAGTGATGTCCTGGGGCTTGGATGATCGACAGCCACAACCATCTTCCTTTGTGTGAAGTATAACTCCAGTCATTGGGGTGTTTTCCCTATGATGCTCATTGGGTTCAGTTTGTCCAGGGCTCCTTGATGCCTTGCTCAAATGCTGCCTTCATGTCAAAGGCAGTCACTTTAACCTCACTTCTAAAATTCAGCTTTGTCCAAGTATGGACTAAGGCTTTGATGAGATCTGGAGCCAAATGGTCTTGCCATACTGGACACTGTAGAGAAAGTTGATAGTGATTACGTGCTGCCTGACCGCACTGTTGATGACACCTTAATTACTTTATTGATGATTTAGAGTAGACCAATACGGTTGCGATTAGCTGGGTTGGGGTTGTCCTGCTTTATGTGAACAGGACATACCTGGGCAGTTAAGTTTTGAAATGTAGTCACTGTAATAATGCTGGTTGATGATTTACAAATTTCCCACATAACTGAAAAGTTTCCAGTCCTGAAAAACGGGTTAGCTGAAATGATAGAATTTTTTCTAGTGCCTGGAGATGGTATGTGTACATACTGTACTGCCCGGTGCTGGTTTGATAGATAGGTGTTGGCATCGTCATTGTAGTAACAGTTGGAACAGACTCTTCTTCCGATTTCTCCTCTTCAATTCTTGGCACACCAGGGGTATCAGACGAAAGCTCGTTCAGGATTTTCCTTGAAAAGGAATGTAACAAGACAATTTGGTTAAGATTGTTGTAATGAAATCTCTCAAGCTGAACAATGAAATTGTCAAAGTGACTAAACATTCAATTATGTTTAACTTTCACTAGAAAACATTGCACAACAAAAGCTAAAGATAGCCATTGGACAAAACAAGCTTGCCAAATAACATGGAGACACAAAGAACCACAGATGCTGTATTTCTGAACAAACCAAGTACTAACCCAAGCTACTATGGACTAATATAATTGAAGATGTTTACTTACTAGTGTTATCTGTGACTTGCATTTATCCTTCACACACCTAATATTAACAAGTTACTTATTTTTAATGCACGTGGAAACCGTGTGAGGACGAGCTGTCACTTTGTGCTAAAAATCATGAGGGGTGACAATTCATTTAAGGAACATTTTTTAATCTTGAAAATATTCCAATGTGATACATAAATCACCAGTAAGAACAATATAGTTGAATTTATGAATTCAGCATTTAAATCGTGTGATACTGGAACTAGGGTAGAAGATTTGCAATTTTCAAACAACCATTAAGAAGCATTTCTTTGGCCAAATTGGTTGTTAACGTGTTAAATCTTTTTGCTAGATATTCTTGTAAGTAATTAAAATTGCAATTCAAATTTTCAAGATGAAGTAGCAATTCATCTGGAATCTAGTCACATACAAGTCATACGAAATTACAGGAAAAGTAGGTGACAAGGGCATGGTTTGTATTTCCAGCCCCCCCTTTCAAACATCTGTGAACTGTTCCATTCCAACCTTCCAAAAATTTAGCATCCCCAGTATTTTGGTCTCTTCTCCAATTTACTTCATCCCACAATAGTACAAAGTACCAGAAACTGAGCTTTAAGTTGAGAGGGGCAAAGTTTAAAGGAGGTGTACAGGGTAAGTTTTATTTTACACAGAGGGTGGTCAGTGCCTAGAATCCTTTGCCAGAGATAATGGTTGAAGCAGATACGTTAGTGGGATTTAAAAGGCTTTTGGATAGGCATATGGATAAGCAGGGAATGGAGGGGATATGGGTATGTGCAGATGATAGTCTTGGCATCATGTTCAGTGCAAAGTTCATTTTCTACATTGAAAGTCAAGCAGAGAGCGTGCGAGCAGCCATTTTGAGAGGAGTATTCAATTAAAAAAATCAGCAGACATATACAAAGAAAACTTTTCTTATTGAATAGGCAGGCCATTTAATGAAGCAAGCCAATAAAAGGAAGGGAAGATTTGGCAGAGGGCCGCACCGAGGGTTAAGCGCAAAACTGAGGCGCTGGTTCAAGAGGCTTCGGAAAGAAGGGCTGAGGTGGCAAGCGGTGTTAGTGTCACAAGGTACACAAAAATGCTGGAGAAACTCAGCGGGTGCAGCAGCATCTATGGAGCGAAGGAAATAGGTAACATTTTGGGCCGAAACCCTTCTTCAGACTGAGTTTCAGACTTAGTTTCACGCCTGGTGGAAGAGTAGCAGCGGGAAGTTTCAAAATAAGCTGTTCGGAATAAATAAAGTAAGGATGCAGAATCATGTGCTGTAGCTGCATGATGTGGGAGCTTTTGGATCCCATTGTGGTTTTTCATGACCACACCCGCTGCTCGAGGAATTCAGGCTCAAATTGATGAGCTGAAATTTGAGCTTCAAAGACTGAGGGACATCTGGGACAGGGAGAATTACCTGGATGCTGTCACATCCAGTGAAAGAGGGTGTGGCTGCAAGTGAGGCAGGTAAGGGGATCAAATAGACAATGTTGGAGGACCTCCGCGATTGTCTAACAAGTCTGATATTATTGCTCCCTGTGCGGATGAGTGGGGGCCAAAGGAAAGAATGCAGCTCTCTAGGACTTTGGTTAGACCGCATTTGGAGTAATGCTTGCAGTTCTAGTTGCTCCATTGCAGGAAAGATTGGAGGCCTTGGAGACGTGCAGAGGTTTACCAGAATGCTGCCTGGATTAGAGGGTTTCAGATACAGGAAGAGCTTGGATTGTTTCCGCTGGAACGCCAGAGGTTGTGGGGGGACTTGATAGAAGTATATACAATGAGAAGCATAGATAGGGTAGACCAGTGGATCCCAACGTGGGGCGTACGCCCCACAGGGGGGCAATTTGATTTTTAAGGGGGGCATCAGGTAAACATATGTAGTTTATGTTTCAGATGTTATTTTGAGTAAATTCCATTTTCTGAGAATTATTTCTTTGTCTGCTCGTGCTAAAATATGGGGGGGAGGCATCAGGATTTTAGAGGTGATTAGGTGGGGCATGGCCAAAAAAAGGTTGGGAACCACTGGGGTAGACAGTCAGAACCTATTTCCCCAGGGTTGACATTTCAAAAACTAGAGTTTTTCAAAAACTTTTTTTTAAAAAATAAAAAATTTCAATAACTACAGAGAAAGGAAAGATTTAATGGAGATGTGCGTTTTTTCCCCACACAGTAGTTGGGCCTGGTCGGCATTGGCATGGGTAGCGGTGGCATTTTAGAGGCTTTTAGATAGGCACATTACAGTGCAGGGAATTTGCACTACCTGTGGTGCTTCTGAATGGAGATTGTAATCATGCAGAGTATAATTTGACTGGATAGCATACAAAGCTTTAACACCGTATTTCAATACACACAACAATAATAAACCAATAATAATATTTATAGAAAGGATTTGTGACATAGATGGTGAGGTTTGTTGTTTAAGACTAAAACTGATGTAGATAAGATCAAAAATCAGACAGAACAATGGCAAATGAAAATTAATCTAGACAAATTCAAGGTTTGGCTTTCCAAAATGCATCACATGGGGAGATACATGCAGAGAAAATGGTCGGGCTCTAAGGTGTGTTGATAAACAGACATTCCCTGGGACACAGGTACACAGAGGTTGTACCAAGTATTGACGCATGAAGGTCATATTTAATAATAAAATGAAAATTTTATTCCTGTACTCAAATCTTCTTTGTGCAAATGTGATTTGATTTCTTGATTGCTTGTTGTACCATTCATGTAAAATGTATGATTATACTTAAGACCAAACATCACAGCATGGCTTGGGAATATCTCCCTCCATGAGAAATTTCAGAGAATCGTGGACGCAGCCGAGACCATCACACAAACCTCCCTTCCACTGACCATTTGCACTTTACGATGCCTCAGCAAAGCCATCAACATAATCAAGGATGAGTCTCATCCCGGTTACTCCTGCTTCTCCCCTCTCCTATCACGCGAGAGGTATAGAAGTGTGAAAATGCACACCTCCAGATTCAGGGACAGTTTCCTCCCAGCTGTTATCAGGCAACGGAATCATCCTATCAACAACTAGAGAACGGTCCTGAGTTACTATCCACCTCACTGGAGACCCTCAGACTATCTTTCATCGGACTTTATCTTGCGCTTAACGTTATTCACTTTATAATGCATCTGTACACTGTGAATGGCAAAATTGTAATCATGTATAATCTTTCCGCAGACTGGTTAGCACGCGACAAAAAGGTTTTCACTGTACCTCGGTACACATGACAATAAACGAACCTAAAACTAAACAATATGCTATTCTATTTTCACACCATAGTGACATTTTTCATTTCCCCCCATATTACCCGTCACATTCTTGTCCACTTACCCAACGGTCTCTATTCTTTTGCAATGTCTCCCAGTCCTCACAGCTTGTATTCCCATATAGCCTTGCATTGTGAGCAAATATGAATATATTAGAGTCTGAAGAAGGGTCTCGACCCGAAACGTCGCCCATTCCTTCTCTCCAGAGATGCTGCCTCACCCGCTGAGTTACTCCAGCATTTTGTGTCTACCTTCGATTTAAACCAGCATCTGCAGTTCTTTCTTACACATGAATATATTACTCATTTATGTTATTGATTATAAATTACAAATACCTAGACCAAGCAGGTACTATTCACTAGGTAGACCAAAATGCTGGAGAAACTCAGCGGGTGAGGCAGCATCTATGGAGCGAAGGAAATAGGCGACGTTTCGGGTCGAGACCCTTCTTCAGACTGATGAGGTACTATTCACTGCTGTCTTAGAATCTAAAGTTTGTCCCCTGGAAAATGACCCAACTTTTTAAATAGTTTTTTAATCCATTAAATCATCCTCTGTCGTATGTAATCCAATTATGCATAATAAGCACACATGGCAACCATATCAAATGCTTCTTGAAAATTCCAAGTGCAATTTATTCCCTCTTGTTACATCTACACAAAAAAATCTCTGGCTAATTGATCAAACACAATTTCCCGTTCACAAATCAAAATACAAGCATATTGACATGCGAAATGCACCCTTACCAAATAACTAATAATACATTCTATGTACTGGCGACTAAAAACCATGTAAATTCAAAACAAATTCATGATAGAATATAAAAGCCAAGAGCAGTGTCTCCATTCATTAAGAAGGGTCTCGACACGAAACGTCACCCATTCCTTCTCTCCAAGGTGTTGCCTGTCCCGCTGAGTTACTCGAACATTTTGTGTTTATCTCCATTCATAAATCTATACAAAGATTGTGCATTGGTCACACATAACTGGGAAAGTTCCCAATTTTTACTTTTAGACTTTAGAGATACAGCATGGAAACAGGCCCTTCGGCCCACTAAATATGCACCGACCAGCAACTGCCCCGTACTAGCACAATCCTACACACTATGGACAATTTACGGAAGCCAATTAACCTACAAACCTGTACATCTTTGGAATGTGGGAGGAAACCAGAACACGCGGAAAAAATCCCTACGGTCACAGGGAGAACATATAAACTCCGTATAGACAGCACTCGCAGTCAGGATCGAACCCGGATCTCTGACGCTGCAAGGCAGCAACTCTATCGCTGTGCCACTCCACTGGCTGCTGTATAACATGTTGCAACATATTCTGTGACATCAATAACTACATCCGCATGTCCTTTAACCTCCCTCCAATCCAAGTAAAGCAAATACGTTTCATCTTTGAATCCACACAGCCAGTGGAAAAAATGACAAAGTGTAATACGAGTACTAAATGTCCACACTTCGAGGCTGCTGTTCAGAAAATTATGAGCCACAGTTGGTTTACATCTTGCAGGCAACCCGCCAGACCAACTATTTCATATCATAAGGTCATAAGGAATAGGAGTAGAATTAGGCCATTCGGCCCATCAAGTCTACTCCGCCATTCAATCATGGCTGATCTATCTCTCCCTCCTAACCCCATTCTCCTGTCATCCTCCCATAACCTCTGACACCTGTACTAATCATTCACTGCCACGGTTGAGATCAGGTTTGGAATACAACTGAAACGGCTTCTTGTCTGCAAAGTTCAATGCTTAGCAGTGGCCCAGGCCAACAAGAAGTCTATTTATACAATCTTTATTTTAGCTTGTGTAGATGAGTTTCAAATTGGGAAAGACAAAATGGATAATGTTTATCTACTGTAGTTGCCTATTGGGAAGAAAAGCCTCTTTTTACCCAATAAAGTTATCAGCTTTGGAAGATTACTTGGAAGTTGGGTTACCTATACGAAGGTCGTCTTGATAGTATTTCTCTACGCTTCTGCGAGTCCGTCATGCTATCCACAGATTCTTGGGAGTCCTCGCTTTCTGGTATAGCGGAAATCTGAAATAAAATCAGTTTTTAACTCACTTGGTTGTTTATTTTCAGTTTACAATTTAGCCACAAAATAAATAGTCTGGCAATAAAAGATTAACAGAAACTACCATCTACAGACCATAACATATACGTTTGTAAAACTCTGATTGACTAATGACATCCATCAGACATGCCTGTGTAAGTTGTAGCATGTGGCTGATCCAGAAACTTAAAAAGTAATGATTATGAATTGTTAGTTAATTGCAGTTTTAATAGCATGAAACGATAATAGAATGGCAACATTTTGGAATGCCAAAGGATATGTTTTGCCTCAAATTCTGAATTTCCCAATAAAAGAAAACAGCCTTTAATGACCATTATTAATGCAATTGAAAATTGTGCTCTAATTCCTTCATGGGGCTTTCTCGGTAACCTCCACTTGTCCTATGACACATGGATCTCCTTGCCAATATAATACCAGTCTCTTACTAATCTCCAATTATTTTTTACCCCATACCCACATTTCCCTCTCCCAAATTGGCCACCAAGAGCGTCATTAACCAATAGCCTGGTTATATTCATACTTAGGTTTACAGAGTAAGAAAGTTATTTTCGGGGATGAGCTATGACAAAGCAAGAGGAGCAAAGAAAAGCAGATCCAGTTTTGGTCTGAATGTCCCTCAACCTTCCTGATGGAGTCAAAATGAAAACAAAAGGTAATTGGTCTTAGAGTGAGGGACCTGAGTCAAAACCATAAGGGATCTTTTGAATTTTTTGAAGACAGTTGACAAGATTCCAAAAGGCCATTAGTGCACAAAATTTGGCCATTTTTGGTGATATGCTTTCAACCTGCAATGTTCACGGTATTTCCCCATTTACAGATGCAACTGGCACGCTGCGAATAACTGGCATTTCAGCATTATTTCAGATTTCCAGCATCTATTCTGTCTCTTTTTGAGGGTCAGAAAGAAGTAAAACGCCTCAATGATCAGTATTTTTATCTCAATACTTACATTTTAGTTTAGTTTAGTTTATTGTCACGTGTACTGAGGTACAGTGAAAAGCTTTTGTTTCCTGCTAACCGGTCAGCAGAAAGATAATACATGATTACAATCGAGCCATCCATTGTGCACAGATACATGATAAAGGGAATAACATGAATAGCGTTTAATGTAAGATAAAGTCCGATCAAAATTTTGTCCGGGGGTCCCCAATGAGGCAGATAGTAGCCCAGGACTGCTCTCTAGTTGTTGGTAGGATGGTTCAGTTGCCTGATAACAGTTGGGAAGAAATTGTCCCCAAATCTAGAGGTTTCACACTTCTATACCTGTTGCCCGATGGAAGAGGAGAGAAGACAGAGTGGCCACGGTGCGCATGTCCTTGATTATGCCGATGGTCTTGCCGTGGCAGTGCAAGGTGTAAATGAAGTCAATGGAAGGGAGGTTGGTTTGTGTGTGGTCTGGGCTGCATCCACAATTTCTTGTGGTCTTGGATAGAGCAGGTCACAAACCATGCTGTGATGCATCCGATAAAATGCATTTTCGCCACTTCCAATGGGATCCCACCACTAGCCACATTTTCGCATCTGTACCCCTTTCCTCAGAGACCGTTCCCTCCGCAACTCCATGGTTAACTCGTTCCTTCCCACCCAAACCACCCCCATCCCAGGTACTTTCCCCTGCAACCGCAGGAGATGCAACATCTGTCCCCATACCTCCCCCCTCGACTCCGTCCAAGGTCCCCGACAGTCTTTTCAGGTGAGGCAGAAGTTCACTTGTACCTCCTCCAACCTCATCTACTGTATCCGCTGTTCCGGGTGTGGACTCCTATATATTGGCGAGACCAAATGCAGGCTCGGCGATGGTTTCGCTGAACACCTCTGATCAGTCCGCCTAAACCTACCTGATCTCCCTTTACACTTTAACTCCCCGTCTTATTCCCACACTGACCTTTCTGTCCTGGGCCACCTCCATTGTCAGAGTGAGGCCCAGTGCAAATTGGAGGAACAACACTTCATATTTCGCTTGGGCAGCTTATACCCCAGCGGTATGAATATTGACTTCTTTAACTTCAAGTAACCTTTGCCTTCCCTCTCTCCATCCTACCCCCCATCCAAATTCTTCGACTAGTCTGACCGTCCTCATTTACATTTTATCACTGTTGGTTTTGTTGTTACCTTCTCCTAGCTAACAATAATCTATTCTACATTTTCCTTGATCTCCATCCCCGTTTTCACACCTTTCTTTACCATATCTCTGTATCTCCCACTCCCCTGAATCAATCTGAAGAATCGACCCAAAACCATCCATTCCGTCTATCAAGAGATGCTGTCTGTCCCACATGGGTTACTCCAGCATTTTGTGTCTATCTTCGATAAAATGCTTTCTATGGCGCATCTGTAGCAGTTGGGGTCCTTTCTTGGCCATTGCTTTAAAATTGGGTGGCCCAGGAAATGTTGCTGGTGATATTTACTCCTAAGAATTTGAAGCTTTCAAACATCTTAACTACTGTGCCGTCAATGCATACTGTATACGGCATCGCTTCCTGAAGTTGATCACTATCTCCTTTGTCATGCTGACAATGAGAGAAAGGTTGCTGTCTCGACACCAGGTCACGAGGTTCTCAATCTCATTCCTGTACTTCGTCTCATCAAAGTTTGAAATCTGGCCCACAACAGTGGTGACATCTGCAATGGGGTCGGAGAACACATCCTTGTGGAGCGCCAGTGTTGCGGATTATCGCAGAGGATGATTTCCTCACTGAATGGTGTTAAAAACAGAGCTGTAGTCTATGAATAAGAGTTTGATGTAGGTGTCTCCCTTATCCAGGTGTTCCAGGGATGAGTGCAGGGCCAAAGAGATGCAACCAAATTAGGCAAGGCAATGAAGGGTAATCCGGCAACAAACCTATAACAAAAAGGGTAACAGGAAAAGCAGCAGAGGGAAATAGGACGAGATGAGAGTGAACCAGTTGGGAGTGGGGAAGAGCAGGGTTGGGGCTGGAAAACAGGGTAAAAGAAAGAGGCCAAGATTTGGAAGCAAGTGGTGAACAAGGAAAGATGAGAAAGCAAGGAGAAGCTCTCCCTAAGCACCCACCACCTTCCCAGTTAGCAGGAGGAAAAAATTAGGACATAAAACTAATTTTTCAGAGTCACAAGAACCTGTAGAGTCTGGAATGGTGAGTCAAAACAACTGCTGGAGGATGTTAATGGATCAGGCAGCTTCTGTGGCTTGAAGGGTAGAAGATGCTTTGGGTCATGACCCTTCCATACGTTATCTGTCCATTTCCTTCTATAGATTCTGCTGACTTTCTCAGACTCAGCTTTCTTACCTGTTTCTTCCCCCCCCCCACTAAGCAGTACATACAAACATTTATCAAAATTATCCCAAAGCTTGTGGGTGTAACCACAATTAATTTATATGATTAGTGTCCATCGAGTGCAAGCAGGTGTATTGGTTTAATTTCTTATGGCCAATTCTGATGGCACACTGAATGCAATATTGGCTGGAATTGAGACGTTCAAGAGGGGACTTCATTGGAACAGATAGCATTCCACCTTTAGCAACGGCATTCAGTCAAACAACAACATGCTGGAAATGCCCTCGAGCGTTCAACATTCAACACAATATTCCCCTATTTATGCCTTTAACTCATCCCATGTCACACACCATTTATAAAAAAACTCAATGAAAATCTCTCATGTATTGAAGGCATTATGCAGTTTCTTTTTAAATGAAGAAAGGATTCACAATCCAAGTGTGAAACGCAACAGTATCTCATGATACATATTTTCTGTGTCCAATTAACTATGAGATGAGAATATTTTTTATATCTTGGGCAGATTGTGTTTACTCCATCAATATAAATCACTTAATATGACTTTTATGAAGGCTCTTTCTCTTCAAGGAGCAGAACTTAAAAATGTGTCAAACAGCAGGAGGCTATTCCCCCTCCAAATCCTTAAATAGCTGGTCATTAATAAACGAATGCTATGCTCTTGTAGTTAATAAATTTAAGGATTTAAGGATCCTCCGTCAAGGATTTGGAGATGACAGCGGATTTTAAAAATCGGACAGAAAAATATAATTAACATTCAATACAAATATAATTTCAATTAATATTCTTAAACCAAGGCAGGCAAACTCTGAACAAAACGGAGGTGAATTACTGTTTGAACAGTGCTGATTAACACTACTCATTCTGTCTGTTCAACTAATTAATTTAGAATGTTTATATAATCCAACCTTGCTGTGCTAACAATTTCCTCGTATTCACACTTTCTTATATATATAGAGACAACTGGGTATTTAAATATCATAGTGGTCAATATATGAACATACAAGTTAGAACAGGAGGCCCTTTGAGCCTGCCCTCCCATTCAATAATACCATGATTGATCAGACAATGAACTCAACACTGAATACCGGCCTACCACAGTAACACATCACCTTTTGATTATCAAAGAACAATCACCTTCTGCCGTACAAATATTTCAGTCTGCTTCTGCTACCCTTTGGTGTAAATGAATTTTTGCTTTACATCTTAAATGGGCACTTTATTTTTAAACAGTAGATTCTCCCACATTCCACCCAGACATCTGGATCATACAAAAACCTAGCACCTAGACTGACACATCTTAGCGCCGATGGATTTGAAGCAACAAAACTAAATAGAAAGGAGAAAGGAATAGTATAATAACAACGCGTTCAAATAAATTATGGTAGAAGCAGTTCATGTGGTGTATAAACTAGAATTCCCTCAAGTTAAATTGGTCATTTTTGTACGGT
This sequence comes from Amblyraja radiata, assembly GCF_010909765.2. NCBI lineage: Eukaryota > Metazoa > Chordata > Chondrichthyes > Rajiformes > Rajidae > Amblyraja > Amblyraja radiata. The sequence continues at coordinate 45,866,561 of NC_045962.1, read as the reverse complement.
GGAGTGTGATGAATATTGCACCCAGTGCTGTGCTAGTTCTCCAATGCCAGCTTTGTTGTAAATAATTGTATTGGCAGATGGCATTAATAAAACTATAATTATGGTAGAGGTAATGCAGGTAGTTATTTTCAATTTTGTGAAAAGATTAGGGTACAGAAAATGCTGTTGGTTAGATGTACAGATACATTATTCCAATGCAACACCTTTCACCTCTTTGCTATCGGTCTGTGACCTCATGCATGGTGAAAGTGAAGCCCAATACAAGCTTGAGGAACAGCACATCTTTTTCCAGCTGGGCAAGTTACAGCCTTCTGGAAGCAAAATTGAATTTTATGACTTCAAGTAACTTGATTACTCAGAAGCAAATATCAACGTTTTGGCACCAGTCCTAATTCGGGATCTCTACCCAAAACATCAATTTTTTGCTTCATATTACAGCATCTGCAGTTTGTGTCTTCATTTTACTACCACTTTTATCTTCTGCCTCTCTCACACTCTTCCAAATGTGCCACGGTCTGCAATTTTTCTCTATCTTTCACAGGATTCACTTTCTCAACCCATGGTTCTTCGTGTTTCTGACCTACATAAAGGATCGAAACTTACCCGCTTTCAGACCCCTGATGATGTGCAGGGGCACCACGTCAAGTTCCAAAGCAGGGTCTCAGCCTGAAACAATAGGTGCAGGAGTAGCCATACGGCACTTCAAGCCAGCACCGCCATTCCATGTGATCATGGCTGATCATCCACAATCAGTACCCCGTTCCTGCCTTCTCCCCATATCCCCTGACTCCACCATCTTCAAGAGCCCTGAAAGTTTCCAGAGAACCGGCCTCCACTGCCCTCTGAGGCAGAGAATTCCAGACTCACAACTCTCTGTGTGAAAAAGTGTTTCCTCATCTCCGTTCTAAATGGCTTACCCCTTATTCTTAAACTGTGGCCCCTGGTTCTTGATTCCCCCAACATCGGGAACATGTTTCCTGCCTCTAGCGTGTCCAACCCCTTAATAATCTTATATGTTTCAAAACATGCCCTCTCATCCTTCTAAATTCCAGAGTATACAAGCCCAGCTGCTCCATTCTCTTAGCATATGATAATCCCGCCACCCCGGGAATTAACCTTGTGAGCCTACGCTGCACTCCCTCATAGGCTCCAAAGCCACACTCAGCAAAATCAATAACCCCACTCTCACCATCGACGGCACCACTGTCTCCCCATCTCCCCAGGCCCGCAACCTTGGCGTGATCTTTGATTCCACCCTCTCCCTTGAGCCTCACATCCGCCATGTCATTAAAACCCCCTTCTTTCATCTCCGCAACATCGCCAAACTCAGACCCTCTCTCACACCGCCTGCTGCTGAAAGACTCATCCATGCCTTCATCTCCTCCCGACTGGACTATTGCAACTCACTTCTCCTTGGCATCAGCTCCACCTACATCAACCGACTCCAACTGGGCCAGAACGCAGCCGCCCGACTCATCACCCACACCAAATCCTGGCATCACATCACTCCAGTCCTCAAAAAACTTCACTGGCTTCCCATCTCCCACCGGATCACCTACAAAATCCTGGTCCTCACCTACAAAGCCCTCCACCATCTGGCCCCCACATATCTCATTGACCTCCTCTCCCCCTACCAACCCTCACGGTCCCTCAGATCCACATCAGCCGGTCTCCTCTCCATCCACAAGTCCAACCTCCGCAGTTTTGGGGACAGAGCCTTCTCCAGGGCAGCTCCCAGGCTCTGGAACTCCCTCCCCCAACTGATCCGCAATTCCGTGTCCCTCCCCATCTTCCAGTCCCGCCTCAAGACCCATCTCTTCACCTCTGCCTATCCTTAGCCCCACGTCCCCGTCCCTTTTCATCTGTGCATTAATTGCCTCATGCTGTGTTTTGTATTGAATTCTGTCTTTACTTTGTGTACTAGTCATGTCTCTACTATTTATTTCATTCCCCTTACATGTTTTTCCTATACATGCTCAATTTTTGTAAGGTGTCCTTGAGACTCTTGAAAGGCGCCCATAAATAAAATGTATTATTAATAGCAAGAATGTCCTTCCTCAAATTTGGAGACCAAAACTGCACACAATACTCCAGGTCTAGTCTCACTATGACCCTGTACAACTGCAGAAGGACCTCCTTGCTCCTATACTTAACTCCTCTTGTTATGAAGGCCAACATGCCATTCACTTTCTTCACTGCCTGCTGTACCTGCATGCTTACTTTCATTGACTGATGAACAAGGACTCACAGATCCCCTTTTCCAAACTTGACACCATTTAGAAAATAATCCTCCTTCCTGTTTTTCCTGTTTTTGCTACCAAAGTGGATAACCTCACATTTATCACCATTAAACTGCATCTGCCATGCATCTGCCCATTCACCCAACCTGTCCAAGTCACCCTGCATTCTCATAGCATCCTCCTCACAGTTCACACTGCCACCGAGCTTTGTCATCTGCAAATTTGCTAATCTTACTTGTAATCCCTTCATCTAAATAATTAATATATATTGTAAATAGCTGCTTCCACAAATGCTGCTCGACCAACTGAGTTCTCTCTCCGTTTGGGCTTGTCCTGCTGGCTTTTGTAACATGTACATTCTTTTGTCTACGTTCTCACCCTCGAACTGCTCCCAATACTCATTGAGCAGATAGCCGTGTTTATGTCATCCCCATGGTTCGCAGGTTTTATTCTATCAGAGATATTCCCCCCATCCCAACCACTTCACAGCTTTATAAGCTTCTTTTGTTTCCTTTTATTATTTTATTTCAGTTCTGACAAAGTGTCTCTCTCGGACCTGAAACATTGACTGCTTTTCTTTCCATAGACGTGAGCTGATCTTTTCAATATTTCCAGCATTTTCGGTTTTGGTTTAAAATGTGTTAAGCCTGGCTGGGAGTCAACTTTATAACAAGATGGTTAATTTTGCACTGAAATATCACAAATCTTCACGGTAAAGTCCCAGTATAAAAGGAAAGATCATCATCTGATTTAACTGAATGGTCTCATGACATATTTTCCATTTACAGAAAGTTATTAAACATCTAGTTTGACTAAACAGTTACAGATCCTTAGGATCAAGTACAATAGATACAGGAATGTAATTCCTGTGAAATTTTGTACAATGGTCAAGGTTCAGAAATTGAAGTCAATACTTAGATTTTGATACATGTGTTTTCAAATAGATAATCAAATAATCTGCGTTACATTAATTTGAGAACACAGACGAGTTAATATTTCCATGCTTTATGACATTAAAAGTCGCCATTCAGCCCATCAAACTCATGAGGTCCCAGAGCACTTCCCACAATTATAGGGAACTACATTCAATGAGCCAATGGAATAGAAGCATACTGTTACATAACAATGACATTGAGAAAAACGTTACTAGTTATTTCTGAAGACAAGAAAGCTATGCCAATTGAAAGATTTAAGGAGATGGAATCCAAGGAAAATAAATTTAAACGTATATTCAACCAATAAAATATAATTAAAGCTTTACGTTAAATAAAACTTCATATAAGACAACACATTCGCCTCTTTCAACATTCTGCAAAAGCTCTTAAAAATATGAGGGCTCCTGCTGACTTCAGTAACACCAATAAGAGCAGCGAAAACAAAGGGGGAAATCTGATGGTCACTTCTGGTCTATACTAATAAATTTATCATAAAGATTTCTCTAAAATGTGATAAATCAGCTAACATGGACAAAGCACAACCAGAAACCTCTAAAACAACCAAGTGATCTCAATAAAGGAAATGAAAACTGAGAATTTATTGACACACATAAAAATACTCTTTCCATGATTTAATTCCCTACAACCTATCGCGCAAAAAACTCTCCCAAGAAAATAATTTATGTTTGAATATGGGCAACATATTGAACAAAATCCAATTCTTTGCACATTAAGTATTTGTTATATTTTGAGTCAGTACACTTAGATCACAAAGAACATTGCTATTATCGTAATACTTACGTGAACAGTCTGGACATGAGGCGATTGTATAACTGATGACTGAGCTGCTTGGATGACTCCTTGGACTTGAACAGTCTGGCCATTAGGCAACTGCACTAAAGTTACTGTTGCGCTGTTGCTCGTTGACTGGATCCCAGGCATGGTTACCTGCAAATATGTACAACAAAACTTGATTAATGTACTCTGTTGAATCAATTTAAATATTCTATATTCCTACATAAACACGCTCAATGCACTGAAATACAAAAAATGTTACGAGACATTTTTTTCCAAAAAAGATGCACTCATTTGCCATTTTGCTTTGCAACAAAATAATGCTTCACCAATAGCCTAATAGCAAAAAAAGAGACAAAATGCAGGAGTAAAAATGGGTCAGACAACATCCCGGGAAAACATACACAGGTGATGTTTCGGGTCAGGACCCTTCTTCAGACTAATGGAGGGAGGGGGGGTGGGAAGAAAGCTTGAAGAGAAGAGGGGCAGGACAAAGCGAGGCAGGTAATAGGTGAACACAGGTGAGGAGGGATTTTGATAGGCAGATGGTTTACAAAGGGCAGAGATGAGGGGGAGGGTCATAGGGGAGAAAGGATAGGGTTAAATATTCATACATTTGGATGGTAAGCTACCCACATGGAATATGAGATGCTGATCCTCCAGTTTGCATGTGGCCTCAATCTGGCAATGAAGGTGGCCCAGGACAGTAAGATCAGTATGGGAATGGTAAGGGGAGTTAAAATGGTGAGCAACCAGGAGATCCATTAGGCCTTGGCAGACAAACATGGTCAACAAGTCTATGCTTGGTCTCACCGATGCACAGGAGGCCACATCTGGAACACCGGATGCAGAAGATGAGGATAGAAGAGGTGTACATGAATCTCTGCCTCACGTGGAAGGACTGTTGGGGTCCCTGGAAGGAGGCGAGGGAGGAGGAATAGAGACAGGTGTCACATCGTCTGCTGTTGCAGGGAAAGTACCTGGGAGAGGTGGTTTGGATGGGAAGGAATGAGCGAACCAAGGAGTCATGGAGGGAGTGGTGTCTGCTGATGGTGGAAAGGGATGGAGATGGGAAGCTACAACTGATGGTGGGATCACATTGGAGGTAATGGAAATGTCGAAAGATGACGTGTTGGATACGGAGGTTGGCGGAATGAAGCCAGGTCCAGGGAATCTCTATCTTTGTTTCTTCTAATCCATCTGTGACAGCAGAGAAAACCATGTTTACTAAAGAGGACATCTCGGATGTTCTTGAATGGAAAGCCTCATCTTACGAGCAGAACCCAAGAGGTTTTATAAATACGTAAGGAGGAAAAGGGTAACTAGAGAAAGAGTGGGACCCCTCAGGAATCAAAGCAGTCAACTCTGTGTGGAGCCACAGGAGATGGGGCAATGTCCTCAATGAGTATTTCTCCTCTGTATTTACTGAGGAGAAAAACAGGAGGACGGAGGAACTTGGGGCAGTCAATGGAAGTATCTTGAGAGCAGTCAGTGTTATGGTCGAAGAGATGCTGAAGACGTGTATGTGTATGTGTGTGAAGGTAGACAAATCTCTGTGGCCAGATCATATATATCCGAGGACATTGTGGGAAACTAGAGAGAAAATTGCGGGAGCCCTGGTTGAAATTTACGAGTCGTCTTTAAATACAGAAGAGGTGCCGGAAGACTGGAGGGTGGCAAATGTTGTGCCTTTATTCAAGAAGGGCTGCAGGGAAAAAGCTGGGAACTATAGGCCAATGAGCTTAACATCTGTAGTTGGAAAGTTACTAGAGGGTAATCTGAGTGATAGTATATACAGGCATTTAGACGGACAAGGGCTGATTAAGGAGTCATCATGGTTTTTGTCCGTGGGAGGTCGCGTCTCACAAATCTGATTGCATTTTTTGAAGACATAACTACAAGGTCGATGAAGGCAGAGATGTAGATATTGTATACATGGACTTCAAGAAAGCATTCAACAAGGTTCCTTATGGTAGGCTGCTCTGGAAGGTTAGATCGCATGGGATCCAAGGAGAGATAGCTGAATGGATAGAAAATTGGCTTCATGGAAGGAAGCAGAAGGTGATGGTGGAAGATTGCTTCTTGGACTAGAGGCCTGTGATTATTGGTGTGCCTCAGGGTTCGGTGCTGGGCCTGTTACTGTTTGTCATCTATATCATTGATTTGGATGAGATACACACGATTAGCAAGTTTGCAGATACAAAAATGGGTGGTTTTGCAGATATTGAAGATGGCTGTGAAAAATTGCAGCAGGATCTTGATCAATTGGCCAAATGGGCTGTGGAATGTTTGATGGAATTAAATGTAGAAAAATGTGAGGTGCTGCATTTTGGGAAGTCTAACATGGGCAGGACCTACACAGTGAATGTTGGGGCTCTGGGTAGTGTTGTAGAGCAGAGGGATCTAGGAATACAGGTGCATAGCTGCCTGATGGTGTAGTCGCAGGGTGGTCAAAAAGGCTTGGCTCATTGGCTTTCATCAGAGTATTGAGTATAGGTTGGGAGGTCATGTTGCAGTTGTATAAGATATTGGTGAGGCCACATTTAGAGTATTGTTTTCAGTTCTGGGCACCATGTTATAGGAAAGATGTCTAGCTGGAAAGCGTACAGAGAAGATTTACGAGGATGTTGCCATGTGTAGAGGGTCTGAGCTAAAGGCAGAAGTCGAGTAGGCTGGGACTATTCCTTGGAGAGCAGTAGGATGAGGGGTGAGCTTATAGAGGTGTATAAGATTATGGGAGGAATAGGTCGGGTAGATGCACAGAGTCTCTTGCCCAAAGTAGGTGAACTGAGGACCAGAGGACATAGGTTTAAGGTGAAAGGGAAAAGATTTAATAGGAACCTGAAGGGTAACTTTTTCACACAAGGGGAGAGAGGTGTCTGAGATAGTCCAGATAAATTTGAGGGCAGGGTGGAAGTTATTGGTAATGTTAATGAAATCAACGAGTTATGCACTGATGCAGGAGGCAGAGCCTCTGCAGTCATCGATGTACCAGAGAAAGAGTTGGGGGATGGTGCCAGTGTACACCTGGTACAAGGACTGTTCAACATAACTGACAAAAGACAGGCAGAGCTGGGTCTATGTGAGTGCAATGGATACACCTTTAACTTGGAGAACTTGCATCTTGTACTAATACATTATTTCTTTGTATTGTTTTGTGCACACATGTGTAGTGTGCAAAGTGCACGAGCAATGCGTGGAATTTGTTTGTCTATCCGCCTGTGATCCTGCTACAAGCAGGATTTTCATTATACTTCTACCTCAACATGTTTGTAAATGACAATAAACTCCACTTAATAATGTGTAGGAAGGAACTGTAGATGCTGGTTTACACTGAAGATAGACACAAAATACTGGAGTAACTCAGCCGGACATGCAGCATCTCTGGATGGAAGGAATGTCCCCGAGCCTCTCCATCCTCCACTCATTTTTGTTCATCCTATTAATGATTCAAATTTAAATGCTCAAATTTAAATGCTTAAATGATCAAATTCCTCCATGGCGTCTACTTTGTAAATTACATAACCACACACTTTACATACAAATAAAAAACACTGTGCTCTTCCTTCCCTGATCTATTTATGTAGAGATCGGGGTGTCATCAACAAGTCTAACATCTATTGCACGTCTCTAATTGTGTTTGAGAAGATGATGTAAACTACTTTCTTGAACTTCTGTTATCCTAGTGGTGAGGATATTCATTCAATGCTGTTGATGAAATTCCAGATTAAATCCAACAACAATGAAGAACCACCAATATATTTCCAAGTCAGGATGGAAAAGAACATCCAGATGATGGCGAATCTCTGCCTTTGTTCTTCCTGGCGGCAGAGGTAGCAGGTTTGGAGATGCTATCAAAGCAACCCAAATGAGCATTAGTGTTTTTAGCAGATGACATACACCACAGCCACTGTACATCAGTGATGGAGAGAATAAATGTTTGGGTTGGTTAACGGGATGCCAATCAAGTGAACTGTTTTTGAACCTCAAGTCATTAGCACTATACTCATCCAGGTAAATAGAGAGTATTTCATCATGCTCCTGATTTGTGCCTCACTGATGGTAGAAAGACTTAGACACAGCATGAAGCAAGTTCTTTATTGCACATACCCTCCCATCACTTGCTTTTTTGACTGTTTGTGTATCTAGCCTGTTTGAGTTTTTTGACAAAGGCAAACGTAGAGCGATAACAATAGTCTGGCTGTATTACTACCTTTGAATGTCATTGGGTAGGTTGTTTTCTTGAGGATGGCCATTACCTGGTACTTTTGTGCGACTAATTTTATCTACTAGATTTCAGCCCATAGCTGAATGTTGTTCATGCATTACATGTGGACATGGATGGCTTCATATAAGGAGTTGAGAATGAAATTGAACACTGCAAGTATTTCTACTTCCCACCTCATGATGGAGGAAGGTTGTTGAAGCAACTGACTGGTGTTTTGTCAAGATCACCACCATGAGCATCACCTGCAGTGATGTCCTGTGACTTCCAACAATCATAATCATATTTTATTAGCCAAGTATGTTTTGCAACATACGATGAATTTGATTTGCCATATAGTCATACCAATAAAAAACAACAAGACACACAAAATACATTTTAACATAAACATCCACCACATTGACTCCTCCACATTCCTCTGCGATGGAAGGCAAAAAAAAAGTTAAATCTCTTCCCTTCTTTGTTCTCCCGCGGTCGAGGGCCTCGATCCTTCAGTTGACGGGACGATCTTGGCTTCCGTAGCTGGCGGTCGGCCCCTCCGCGTCGGGGCGATCAAGCTCCCACATCCGGGGGATCCCAGCTCCTCCGCGCCGGAAGGCAAGGGATTGCAAGCTCCAATGGTAAGTCCACGGCCCCGCGGTGGGGCTCAAAGTCAGTCTCGCGCAAGGCCTCCAGCTCCATGATGTTAGGCCACAGAGCGACCGGAGATACGATCCGGAAAACAATCGCATCTCTGGCAAGGTAAGAGATTGAAAAAAGGTTTCCCCTGATCACCCCCCACATAAAACAAACCAGAGAACATTAACACAAACTTTTTAAATCTTTTGGTGATGCACAAGATGAGCCTTTGGAATGTTTTCATTTTAACTTTAGATTTACCAGGGTGCTTCGGTTGGTCATATTCTGCCACAATAACAAGGGCTATCACTCACTTTACATGTGGAATTCAATTCTTTATCCATGTTTGAAACAAGGCCGGATGTCAGGAGATGAGTGGCCCTGGCAAAACCTGCTCACTAAAGCCAATTTGGTTTACTGGTGAGAAAATTCCTCTTGGCAATGGCTTGGCAGTGAAGGTTGATTTGAAAATAATTAAGCAGATTAGATTAGATTAGTCCTGCACTTTTGAGAATGGGACACATCTGGACAATTGTCTACATTTTTGTATTTATTGTAACGAGTGGAACAGCCTGGTTTAGAGATGCAGTTGGGTTTGGAGTATTGCAATTTCTCAATAGTATGTGGAGGAATCAAACTGACTGATGGCCGACTGACTTCTGTGGTGAGGCATGGTTTAAAATGCTTTAGCCTTTTCTTTAGCATGCACTTGCCAGGGCCTGCCAAGATTTGAGAATGGGGTTATTCTGGGAATTGCCACCTCCCAGGAGCTGTTAATTGTCTATCTTCTTGTGGTGTGGTGTGGTGTGGTAGGACTTCAGCTTTTAGTTTAGAGATACAATGCTGAAACAGGTCCTTCAGCCCAGCTTTGAGCTGACAAATTGATTCTGACATTTTCACATTTATGGTGCCACAAAACAGTGGAGGGTATTCTTGGTATGAAGCCATCACAATTTCCACAAATATATACAGTGGTTACTTCTACCAGTTCTGTCATGGACAGATGTAGCTGCCACAGATAATTAGCAAGGACAAACATGGTTGTTCCTTTATTTCCGTTGCTTCGCTATCAGCCACAGACCTCGCCTGGCATAATATCAATCACGACAGCCAGCATGGTCTGTGGAGCTGTTTCCCACCCACTCTTGGTGTTGGACACTGAAATCCCCCACCAAGAGCGCATTCTGCACTTTTACTAGTGTCATGACTCCCTACATTTTTCAACTGATTCAACAACAGAGGGAGGATGGCATGGAGTAATCCAGGTTTCTAGATTACTGTCTGGTAACTCTACTGCTGCACCAATTTCTGTGTCTGACAATATAGAGATCACTTGGGGAGGAGAAAGGAGAAGGATTAGACAGTTTAAAAGGGACGGGATCAACAAATGTCATTGGGATAAAGTTGAATATCAGTAAAGTACGCACGTAAGCAAATCACGTCTATTTAAAGATCTCACCAAAACGACCTTATTGTAATGAAACAAATTTGGTCACAGGTGCATCAATGGAGAACTGCTGGAGTGGCTTTGAAGTGAGAAGAGTTGTTTTGATAGATGCTCATACTACAACTGAACAGACAACAGTTGAATCAACTGAGGGTAGGAAAAGCAAGCAGGCTACTGAAGGAGTGGCATTGGTGGAAAACATCATGGCAAGTTGATACAAAGATAACAAATAATTTTGTTGCGTTAATGCAATTGGAAGGGCAGTCACCTCATCTGGACAGATTGCAGGAGAGCATCGCAAACCTGAGATGACATATACAAGAGTTTTAGGAAAGGTAAATTTTAAAACATGTACTTTTTGAGGTAATAGACAATAGCCAATAGACAATACAGGGCTCGAAATTAGCAGTTGCCACTGACCTCCCAAAGTGCCGCCGGGCAACCTAAACGCAGAGCCATTTTGCCCGGCTTGGCATGCAGATACTGGTTTATACCGAAGATAGACACAAAAAAACTGGAGTAACTCAGCGGGTCAGGCAGCATCTCTGGAGAAAAGGAACGTTTTGTGTCGGCGACGGCTGTAATGCGTGTGTAAGATGCTAAGTGTGGCTTGACGGAGGGTTGGAGCGAATGACGGGCCCCCGCACAGCAGCAGCGGCGGCTCCATCTCCTCCGCCTCCCGCCCGGCCTGATTGCGGCCGCTGCCTGCCACTCTGCCAACGGCGCATTCAAAACAAACCCTCCCGCACGCCGAGGCCGGGAGGAGGGAGGGAGGCAGGCAGGGAGGCAGGGGGAGGCCCCCTTCCGCCATCTGAAGCATCTGCACCGCTTGGCCCCGCATCTTCCTGTTGGTTGGCGGAGGAGGGAAGGCAGTGGCGAGGAGATCCCTCTTGTTATGAAGGCCAACATGCCATTTGCTTTCTTCACTGCCTGCTGTACCTGCATGCTTACTTTCATAGACTGATGAACAAGGACCCCCAGATCCCGTTGTACTTCCCCTTTTCCCAACTTGACGCCATTTAGATAGTAATCTGCCTTCCTGTTTTTGCTACCAAAGTGGATAACCTCACATTTATCCGCATTAAACTTCATCTGCCATGCATCTGCCCACTCCCCCAACCTGTCCAAGTCACCCTGCATTGATAAAAGTGAAGTGAGCACCTTTGAAAGCATAATATGTGGGCTTTTTACAAGGGCAATTTCAGGAATTGACAAATAGCCAATCTAAAACTGATTTGGATAAACACTTGTATAATAGTCTCTAGATTTTAACGAAAGGACAAGATCATCTTAATCTTATTACAACAAAATCTAATCATATGACAGACATCAAAGAGCATGAATTATTCATAAAATGTTGTCCACAAAAGGCAAAGGAGGAGCTTTGTCGTGTATATCGCAGTGAAGTGCTTTGTCGTGTATATCGCGGTGGTGAAGTGCTTTGTCTTGTATATCGCAGTGGTGTACTGCTTTGTCGTGTATATCGCAGTGGTGTACTGCTTTGTCGTGTATATCGCAGTGGTGTACTGCTTTGTCGTTTATATTGCAGTGGTGTACTGCATGGTCATGTATATGTTCAAGAAGGAACTGCAGATGCTGGAAAATCGAAGGTAGACAAAAATGCTGGAGAAACTCAGCGGGTGCGGCAGCATCTAGGAGCGAAGGAAATAGGCAACGTTTCGGGTCGAAACCCTTCTTCAGACTGATGCAGTGTATATCGCAGTGGTGTACTGCTTTGTCGTGTATACAGCAGTGGTGAATTGCTTTGTCGTGTATCACTTTTTTTCCCTTCTCTCGTCTTCTGGAATCATTTATTTACATGGCCATAGTTTTATGAACATCTCCAGCCAACAGCTAAATTCTGGGGTCAAGGAAAGAGCGTTCACGATGCGGCCCTGTTTCCACCAATCTTTCCACCACCACGCACAAGACAGACATTGTACGCAGATGTCGGGAAGTGTGTTCAGCTTTGGCTGAACAACTTCTAATCTTGTGTGTGACTCGATAAGAAGAAGCTAACTTCTATCCAGTAAGGGCCCACACGTTTCTCTACAATGACAATGTAATTGATAAACATGTTATATTCTAGAACATCCAAAAGAAAATTATGTGTATAGTCTTTGCCTACATTCATGTTTTGAGTTAATAGATTGGAATTTACCTTATCACCTTGTAGTTTCAAAATGCATTACAGCCTATTATTTCCTTTTAAAGTGTCATGCAAGAAACATGGCACCCAATTTGTACCCAGTAAGCGCCCACAAGCAACAATGCAAAATGTGTTCCAGAAATGCAGATTGAGGATGTTGCTCAGTACATTGGGGAAAAATCACCCTGCTCTTTGAAATAGTACGAAGCAATTTATTTCACATCCACTTGAGATGGTAGACATGGACTCAGTTCAGCATTTCCTCCAAAAACCATGCCTTAAACAATGCAACGCTGCACGGGTTTTTGTCGACACAGCCTTCTATTTCAAGAGGAGAGTATGCAACTATAGTTAATTATTGGATGCCCATTAAGCAAGAACATTAGTTGATTTCACCTATCTAGCTGGACAACCGAGAACAACTGGAACTATCACCCTCACTAACGTATCTAACAGAATGGTCTGAAGCATTGGGCCGTTGCAAATACGTTGTGCTGGCCAGTGCACAAATTCTCTTAAGTTAGGTTTGAAGAATATTTTGAAAGATTTGCACTGATGCTGTAAATACTCAATCTGTCACTGGTCACAATACCATTTGTAGATAACACTGAAAGTATACCTGCGCTATAGTGGCAAGCTGTGCTTGTGTCTGCACTGCCAGCTGGTGAGTTTCCGCTTCTGAAATTGTGTCACCATGCTGAGTTTCTGCATTGGAATCCATTGTTACCTGCAGTACAGGAAAACATAGAATGAAATCATGCAGAAAGGCAATGCTGGCAGCACAAAATGCAGAGTCAAGCAAGGATCTATGACAATTACATATTTGCCCAGTTATTTTTTTTAAATGATCACTTTCTGATTTCTATAGCCATTTGTAAACATTGAGTGTTTTACTGTCATAAGTTCTGAAATGGTCATGTGTTCTGAAATGAAATTCTTACTTGAAGCAGCATAAGAGATATGAAAACACACTACTCTGAAAACACCATAGTAAACAAAAAGGTTCAGAATATAAAAAAAAACAATAATAGTGCGAAGCAAAAACAATGTATGTAGTCTATGTAGGTCAGAACTTATTTGGAGGTTGTGGTGTTTAATAGCCTAATAGTTGCTGGGAAGCTGCTACTCCTGAACTTGGACATTACAGTTTAAAAGATGTTTAAAAGCTGAAATTGTTTCCAATGGCAAAGATTGAAAGCAACTAAGACCCAGAAGAGAGAGAACATTTATTTGTCTGAAGAAGTCGCGAACTGAAATGTCACCCATTCCTTCTCTCCAGATGCTGCCTGTCCCACGGAGTTACACCAGCATTTTGTGTCTATCTTCATCTTAAATTTGTTTTGACACCATGAATCGATTCAATCTCGAATGGACTTGATGAAAGGATGAGAGAAAGGAACTGCAGATGCTGGTTTACAAAAAAAAGTGCTGAAGTCAGCAGGTCAGGCAGCATCTCAAAAGAATGATGCCGGCAGATTAAATCTTAGCTTTTAAAAATTACAGAACTCTGAGGAAGGAATTGGGAAGTGCAATTAGTCATAAGATCATAAGTGATAGGAATAGAATTAGGCCATTCGGCCCATCAAGTCTACACCGCCATTCAACCATGGCTGATTCATCTAACCCCATTCTCCAGCCTTCTCCCCATAACCTCTGACACCTGTACTAATCAAGAATCTATCTATCTCTTCCGTAAAAATATCCACTGACTTGGCCTCCACAGCCTTCTGTGGCAAATAATTCCACAGACTCACCACCCTCTGACTGAAGAAATTACTTGTCTCCTTCCTAAAAGACGTCCTTTAATTCTGAGGCTATGACCTCTAGTCTGGGACTCTCCCACTAGTGGGAAAATCCTCTCCACATCCACTCTATCCAAGCCTTTCACTATTCTGTATGTTTCAATGAGGTCCCTCTTCATTCTTCTAACCTCAAGTGAGTACAGGCTCAGTTCCGACAAACGCTCATCGTAGGTTAACCTGCTCATTCATGGGATCATACTTGTAAATCTTCTCTGGGCCCTCTCCAGGGCCAGCACATCCTTCCTCAGATATGGTGTCCAAAATTGCTCACAATATTCCAAATGCGGCCTTACCAGCACCTTATAGAGCCTCAGTATTTCATCCCTGTTTTTGTACACAAGCCCTCTCGAAATAAATGCTAGCATTGAATTTGCTTTCTTTTCTACCGATTCGACTTGCAGATTAACCTATTGTGAATCATGCACTAGCACTCCCAAGTCCCTTTGCACCTCCGATTATCTCCCCAGAAAATAGTCTACGGCTTTACTCCTACTACCACAATACATGACTCCACACTTTGCTATACTATATTTTATCTGCCACTTCTCTGCCCATTCTCCCAACCTGTCCAAGTCCTTCTGCAAAGTCCCTGCTTTCTCTACACAACCTGCCCTTTCACCTATTTTCATATCATCCGCAAACTGGGCCACAAAGCCTTCAATCCCCTCGTCCAAATCATTACTATGCAACATGAAGAGTGGCCGCCCCAATACTGACCCTTGCGGAACTCCTAGTAAGCTATAAATTGGGGCTATCGTCTAATGGCACAACATTAATAAAATTGCCAGTTAATGCATTAATTGTGCCTGTTTAAAGGGAAAATTACATTAGAGATTTTGGTAAAAAGTAGTAAAAGTAAATACTTCCAAAGACTGCATAAAGTACATTACAACTGACTAACATTTATGCAATGATTTACAATGATTCCCCGGTCTCCGGGGAGGAGGCAGCCGCTCCAGACTTTTCAAGCCGCCTGCGCTACCTACCTAATCTACGCTAAATATCTTCCATTCGGAAATACGAAATATTCCGAAATCCGACAAGTATCTGGTCCCAAGGCTTTCGGATAAAAGTTTGTGCACCTGTACCTAGATCAGAACTTTTGTCCTGACCATAGCCAGGAAATGAATGGGATGATCTTTGATCAGTGAATAGCTTCATGAAGAGTTCTTGGAAATCATTTTCAACAGCCTGACATCCACACCATGCTCTTCTGAACCAGGCATTGGTCATGTAAAGCACTCCCACTAGTTCAGCAGGCAAGTTCATCAGAGACCCACACCATCTTGGCCACACACTCATCTCACCACTGCCATCAGGAAGAAGGTACAGGAGCCTGAAAACTGTAGCGTCCAGGTTCAGGTACAGCTTCTTCCCTGCAGCCATCAGGCTACTAAACACTACAACCTCATATAAGCTCTGAACTACAATAGACTACTATTATTATTGCACTATTATTGTTTGTTTGTTTTTTATGAGTATGTGTGTATGTATGTATGTATGTATGTATGTATGTATGTATGTATGTATGTATGTATGTATATATGTATATATATATATATATATATATATATATGTGTGTGTGTGTGTATGTATATAAATATATATGTGTGTGTGTGTGTGTGTGTGTATGTGTGTGTGAGAGAGAGTATGTGTATATATACACTGAACTTTTTTTTTCTCTCTCTCGTTTATTATATTATTTACAGGGTACTATGTTTACATATTCTGTTGTGCTGCAGCAAGTAAGAATTTTATGGTTCTATCTGGGACATATGACAATAAAACATTCTTGACCTGAAATAGCCAAGAATGTAACCTGGAATAATGACGAACTTTGGGATTCAGCAGCTTAATCAGCAGAAATGAGAGAGAACTTGAGAGAAATGTTCAGTGCTCTAGTTTTTGACATTTGAAATGCTCAATTCCTTATAATACATTTATGTGAATTACAGAGTAGAAAAGGTAATCTGCTTTTTAATAGGAAAAGTAGTCTTCAATTAATCTCTACCTAGATTAATGAAATATAGGCAGTTCAAGTCATTTAAAAATAATATTTACCTGGCTATGTCTTGCCTTCCAGCACATGGCCCATGGCTCTGAATATTACAGCGAAATTACACATAGAAGTACTGTACAAAGGTGCAAGTTTCTTTCCCGACCCAACCTTTCTGGCAGTCAGTTCCAGATACTTACTGCCTCATCTCTCTTGTAATCCTCCTAATTTAAAATCTTTATTCCTTGTCTTTTTAATCTCTCTGCCAAAGGAAACAAATCCTTCCTATATATTCTGCTTAATTTCCTCAGAACTTTATATACCTCAATTAGGCTACTCCTCCTATTCCAAAGAAAATAGCCTGAGCTCAATTGGCATTTTCTCATAGCTAAACTTTTCCAGTACGAACAACATCCAAATAAATCTTCTGCACCCTTCTCATACAGCCCACTTTCCCATTTAAACCTGCTTATTGTCCGGAACTGCTAATATAAGAACCTGTCATCATACACTCCAAGGCTACTCTATTCCTCTACACTCAAATTCCTCCAATGTACAGTATATTATTTTGCTTTCATTGAACTTTACATGACTTGGTATTAATTATCATTTGCCACTTTTATCTCTGATTAATCATCTACATCTATCTACATTCTTAAGCTTCTCTTCTCAACATCAACCAATTTTTATATCTGCAAGCAGGGGTATTCAGCGAAACGATCGCCGAGCCAGCGGACTGAGCGGAGGTGTTCTACAAAACGATCGCTGAGCCTGCTGTGCCAACCTCACAGAAACTATGACAAATCCATGTGCACAAGATGTAGTGCAATGCAATAGACTGCTAGGCACAAACACTGCACTAATTTTATAGTGACTAGTGTACACAAAGTTTATCTGTGTTATTCATAAACATGTCTTTTCTCACACTTTCCATTTTACTATAAAGACGCATGTTCATCAGTGGAATACATCTGGGTCTGGAGTGGGATGAGCACAGAAACAGAGGCTTAAAAGATTTGGATAGTTCAACATGATCGCTGGGTACTTCATCCCTGTGTCATTGGTCTGAATCTGAGGCAGGACTACTTCAACAAACTGATGGATGGAAGATTGTTCATCGAATGGATCATGAACTCCTCAGGCTTTCAAATAGATATCGAGCAAGTAGACCTTTAATTCTAAAACACATCTCAATCTACCAATGTTCAAAGTCCATGCAACCATGGCCTTTGCTTGCACAGTAGCATATTGCACACTGACCTTTGGTCAATTAAGTCTCAATACGTTACCTGAATTACTCCAGCCCCAGCTTTCCATGGATCAAAAAGGACGTTGGCACATACTCCAAAACGCATTTCAGCCAGAATAGAGATGATTAGATAATACAGAAAAGTGTGAGGTGTTGCATTTTGGGACGTTGAACAAGGGCAGGACCTACACAGTAAATGGTAGGGCTCAGTGTAGTGTTGTCGAGCAGAGGAATCTAGGAGTACAGGTGCATGGTTCCTTGAAGTTCAAGTCACAGGTAGATAAGGTGGTCAGAATGGCTTTTGGCACTTTGGCCTTCATCAGTCAGAGTATTGAGTGTAGAAGTTGGGAGGTCATGTTGCAATTATATAAGACGTTGGTGAGAACGCATTTAGAATATTGTGTTCAGTTCTGGGCACCATTTTATAGGAAAGATATTGTCAAGCTTGAAAGGGTTCAGAAAAGATTTACGAGGATGTTCCCAGGACTAGAGGGTGTGACCCATAGGGAGAAGTTGAGTATGCTGGGTCTCTATTCCATGGAGCACAGGAGGATGAGAGGAGATCTTACATAGGTATACAAAATCATGGGAGGAATAAATCGGGTAGATGCACAGTGTCTTGCCCAGAGTAGGGGAATCGAGGATCAGAGGACATAAGCTCAAGGTGAAGGGGAAAAGATTTAATAGGAATCCGAAGGGTAACTTTTTCACACAAAGGGTGATGGGTGTATGGAACAAGCTGCCAGAGGAGGTAGTTGAGGCTGGGACTATCCCATCATTTAAGAAACAGTTAGACAGGTACATGGGCAGGACAGGTTTGGAGGGATATGGACAAAGCACAGGCAAGTGGGACTAGTGTAGCTGGGACATTGTTGGCCGGTGTGGGCGAGTTGGGCCAAAGGGCCTGTTTCCACAGTATCACTCTATGACTCTAGATATTTTCCACATTCTTTATTCTTTTAATCAACCGGGACCAATCCAAGGGGTAACTTTTAATATAATTTGTATTGTACCTCTTTACATGCAGCTTGGGAAATAATCCTGTTTCTCTTGGGAAAGTTTGCTGCAGATCCAGGTACGAGATGGGTTTCCTAGAGCCTAAACAGATTATTGTGGCGGCTCCCAAGGATCGGGCCATCCCAACTATCAAACCCCTCGGCACGGGAATGGTTCAGTCCAGAGGCGGCCCTTAACTAGAGGGATAAAAGGCAAGGGTTTGGGTGCCATCTTCCTCTCTTGCGGACTTCTCTAATACCAAGAAGGACATAATAAAAGGTACCTCCCGAAACACCTAACTCCTCGCTTTCATTTCGGGACGTACGCCCCACATTATTTTGCTTTTGATCAAAACTGACTCCAAACCTTTTTGTTTTAAATAGGTGTGTTAATGTTCATTTTAATGTTGTAGTCAACAATCTGATTTTATATTTTATAATATTACTTTGTCATTTAGCAAGTCGCCCTTAGCTTTCCAACGTATTCTATGTTTGCTTTCCACCCCATGGCCGTCATGCAACTTCATAATCAGTTCCACCTTTGAATCCAGATAATTCAGATCCAACCCCCACACTCAAGAATGCAATACATTACAACCCAGCATTGCTTCCTGCCTATTGTAGGTCACGATTGTTGGTACATTGACGCAGCGGTAGAGTTGCATCCAAACCCAGGTTCGATCTTCACTACGGGTGCTATCTGTGCGGAGTTTGTATGTTCTCCTGTTGACCGCATGGGTTTTCTCCGGATGCTTAGGTTAGCATATGCTTGTTTTAGCATAAATATGACAGGAATAAGTCACTGGAAAACTCAGTGTATAAAAAAAATGGAAGCTGAATACTATTTCCCCCAAATTTTAACTGTTCACATCTTCCTTATCAAAATAGATCTGTGATCAAACTGAATCTTCAATCTGCTACTTAATGTTGTCAAAATAATTTGGAAATGCTGATTTCTCACATCCATTCGTGCATGAATAAACCCGCAATATTTAACGCTGGAAGCAAATTTGAGGAACATATTATGTAATTTCCCATCAAGATTTAGTGGAGTTTTGAGCCTTATGGGTGTGATGGTAGGAAAGAAAGAATTAGTATTAAGGTACAGGATTCATATGAATGAGACCAGTCAGCCACAGCAGGTAATGCAACCATACATTCCCCTCTCCAAACAGGACAAAGCCGCACCTCTCTCTCTATCTCTCAGATTTTTAGTTTAGTTTATTACTATCACGTATGCAGTGAAAAGCTTTTTTGTTGCGTGTTATCCAGTCAACGAAAAGACCATACGTGATTAAAATCAAGCCATCCACAGTGTACAGACACAGAATAAAATATATAGTTTAATGCAAGATAAAGTCTGTGGACCAGTTGTGGCATTAGATGACCTACGGCAGATCAAGGCTGCTTGGTAGGCTGAATTTAATGTGTGCCATTACCAGCCTGATAATGGATGTTAAGGCCACGGAATGGTAGTTGTTAAGGCATGAGATCTTGTTTGATGGATGCCAAAGAACAACCTCGTTGTACTCAAAGGTTCCATTGCTTTGCCAATCTTATCCCGCCTCCTTACTGAAACATGCTGGCTCTCAACTTCAATCAACTGGCCTTTAAACGACTCCCACTTCAGATGTAGACTTGCCCAAGAACAACTGCTCCCAGTGTGCTCTCCCGAGCTCAGCCTAATAACGTTGTTTGCCTTATTCCAATTTAGCAGCCTCCTGCAAGATCCAGCCTCCCTATTCAATACAGCCTTAAAACATATGAAGTTATGATCACTATCCATAAAATGCTCTTTCACTGTAACACCAGTCACCTGGCCAGGCCAATTTCCAAACACAAGGTCCAGCATGTTCCCTTCTCAGGTTTGATTATTCACATACTATTTCAACAAATCCTCTTGGATACATCTAACAAATTCTGCCCTGCTTAAGCCATTGGCACTGAGAAAGACCCAGTCAAGTTTAAGCAGGAGATGAGGAGGAATTTCTTTAGTTAGAGGGTGGTGAATCTGTGGAATTCTTTGCCACAGAAGGCTGTGGAGGCCAAGTCAGTGGATATATTTAAGGCAGAGATAGATAGATTCTTGATTAGTATGGGTGTCAGAGGTTATTGGGAGAAGGCAGGAGAATGGGGTTAGGAGGGAGAGATAGATCAGCCATTATTGAATGGCAGAGTATACTAGATGGGCCAAATGGCCTAATTCTGCACACATCACTTAAACCCACAAGGCCAAACCTATTGCTTTGGCATCTTTTGGCAATCTGTCTACATATCTGCCCCTCTATCATCTTTTTGCAATTTGGGGGGCGCGCCTACAATACAATCCCATTAGAGTGCACACACCTTTCTTATTTCTAAGATCTACCCAAATCGCCTCAGCGGATAGACCCTCCACTATGTTCCCTCAAGTGCCACTGCAACATTAAGAGAGCAATTCCTCCGTATTTCTCTCCCACTTGACCTTGTCTGCTTTCCACACAATACACCTTGCATTGAAATGCATAGACTTTAGGCCATCAGCGTCACCATATTCCTTCACTTCCCCCCGTCAGTCCTTCCTTTGAGATTTATTGGTGGTGACAGGGCTCGAAATTAACGGTTGCCCGGGTGTCATTGACCACCCAAAGTGCCGCCAGGCAACCTAAACGCCGTGTCATTTTGCCCGGCATGGCACTGCAGATACTGGTTTATACCGAAGATAGACACGAAAAACTGGAGTAACACCGCGGGTCAGGCACCATCTCTGGAGAAAAGGAACGTGACGTTTCGTGTCGGCAACGGCTGTCATGCAGGGCAATGATACTAGGTGCGTGGTGACGAAGGGTCGGAGCGAATGATGGGCCCCACACAGCGGCCGCGGCAGCAGCTCCATTTCCTCCTCCTCCCGCACCTCGCCCGCCCTGATAGCGGCCGCTGCCTGCCACTCTGCCAATGGCGCTTTCAAGACAAACCCTCTCGCACGCCGAGGCGGGAAGCCTCCTTCCGCCGTCAGAAGCAGCTGCACCAAAGATCCTACAGCTATAGGATCTTTGAGTTGCACCGCTCGGCCCTGCGCCTTTCTGTTGGCTGGCGGAGGAGGGGAGGCGGTGGCGAGGAGATCCCAACCGCCTCCCCCTTTGACGGCAGCGAAACTTGGCGGTGGGCAGGGATGGCCAAGGCAGCGGGGCGATGTTGTCCGAGGAGAGCTGACCTTCCTTCCTCCCCACCTACCCCCCTCTCTCTCTCGTATGTCCCCCTTTATCTTAGGACCCTTCCTCTCCATCCCGCACTGATCCCCATTCCGCCTTCTATTCAGTCCTCACTGACATCCCCTGTGCTCCCCTCCCCATCTATTAATCCTGCGCTGATCACCCTATCCACCTTGCATTGATTCTACTGCCACCCACCCATCCAACACTGGTCCCCCAATTCATCCTGTACTTACCCCCCTTCCCATCCATGCTGCACTTCTCCTCCATTCATCCTGTACTGATCCCCTCATTCATCTTTTACTGATCCCTCCCATTCATCCTGTACTGATCCTCCCCCTCATCCTGCACTGACCCCCCCCCATTCATCCTGTACTGATCCCCCCCGTCCCCATCCATCCTGTACTGATCCCCCCCCATTCAAGAAGAATGGGGGGAACAGTCTGAAGAAGGGTCTCGACCCGAAACGTTGCCTATTTCCTTCGCTCCATAGATGTTGCCTCACCCGCTGAGTTTCTCCAGCAGTTGTCTACTCCCATTCATCCTGTACTGATCCTTCCCCCCCATCCATCCCCTACTGATCCCCCCATTCAACACCAGACACCCCCCGTGCTCTCCCCTCACATTTTTACATACTGCAACCAACACGTACTAATTCACCTGCCTCAATCCATCCATACCGCACTGATTGTCTTCTCAACCCCCCCCCCCCCCATCTATCCACCCGCACTGATTCACACCCCCCCCCCTCCCTGACCCTATTGTGCTGGAAATGTCATCAGAGCGAACATTGACTATGTTTGATAACGGAATGCAATCAACTGTGTTTTAATTCCCAATGTTATTATTTGTTTTAGTCCATAAAGATGGATTAATTAAATTGTGAACACGTGAAACATTAAAACCAGTGTTCGATTGTCACTGCTACCATTGACACATTATTACAGAATTCATTTTAACGGCAAATCAGTGCTCTTAATATGGAGTATCAGTACTGTAATTATTTAATAAGCAACATTCACAACTATATGTTGGATTTATCCAGGTTTTACTTCTACAGTTGGTCATATACATCACAAATTTGGTCAGGAGATATTTCAATTGAAATTTTAATGTTAATTCTGAAGTGGGAATGATGGAAACAGCGTTTATCAATTTTTTTTTTTAAATCTGGTGCATTCAAACTGGGTATCTTCATTGCTGTTCACAACACGTACATCTAATCTGAATGTCCGGTAATGTGGCGTTTTTACACCTTTAAACATATTACCAAAAGAACATTTGCTGTAGTTATGTCCTTTGGCCATCTCTTGTCAGTTAGTGTAATGTTTAACCTGTCAGATGGGTATAGTCGGTTTTAACAGCTATTATCATAAAATGCCTTTAGAAATGTCCTTGTAACCTGTATATTTTGTTATGGATAAATTATGTGGGAAGCAAGAGTGTTTCTGTACCAATAGCAATAACGACCCCTGCTATGGCCATGTCATGGTAATTTTCGGTCCTTCACAGAAAACATGCTTGCATCAATCTGTAGTGTGCATGGTTAAGCATATATGTTACCGTGGTCCAGGATTTATTGACACAGGTTGATCATACGCTGAATAATCCAACCACATTTTTGTTTGGAAGTGGAAAGAACTAATAGAAATTGCACTAAAAGAGTTGAGATACTGTATTATAATGTTGCTGCATGTCAT
Source organism: Amblyraja radiata (assembly GCF_010909765.2). Lineage (NCBI taxonomy): Eukaryota > Metazoa > Chordata > Chondrichthyes > Rajiformes > Rajidae > Amblyraja > Amblyraja radiata. The sequence goes on along the minus strand of NC_045962.1, from coordinate 45,843,219 downwards.
TGTGGTATATATCATGTTTTGATTGGTGAATATGTTTAGTTTGTGACTTTATTTGAAGCAGAAATAATATGCGAATGCTTCATTGAGCATAATTCTGACAGGTAACTATGCATTTCGTCCGAGCACAATATCGCACGTGTCATGCAAACCGTCTTAAATGACCACCTAAACTGTCATTTGGCAACCTAAAAAGCTGCCAAGGTTGCCCAGCTGGCAACAGGGAAAAAAAGTTAAGTGAGAGCCCTGGGTGACCTTTACCTTCCCATCGCTCCTTCCACTTTCTGACCTTCTACACTTGTTCCCCACCATCTGCCTCTCCCGTTTAAACCCTCCCAGGTAGCAGTAGCAAACCTCTATCATTTACAACCCATCCCCCTTGTACAGATCACCTCTTACCATAAAGGAAATGCTCCATTTAAAATTGAATGCTTAGGAGTCTGGGTATTTGAGTGGTTTGGAGCAGTATTTTACTTCTGGATTTTGAATTCAGAGTTATTAGATGAAATCAATGGTCCTTTGTCGACACAGGACTTTCATGGATTGAGTTTGGCTCATCTAAATTCTAGTCAAAAGCATGTATTCATGGTTCATATCTGACAGCAATTGACAAGATCAATTACTGCAATTTGCTTTACCTGCAGCTTAAAAACAATGGAGAACTACACTGGCTCCACAGTAATAGAGATACCGCGAATTTAAACCCATAGCTAAAATTCACCCAACAGTCAGGTTTCCCAATTCATGATGTTTAATGTAAATGTGGAATGAAAACTGGAGAACAGCATTATCGTACATGTAACATGTTTAAGAAGGAACTGCAGATGCTGGAAAATCGAAGTTAGACAAAAATGCTGGAGAAACTCAGCGGGTGCAGCCGCATCTATGGAGCGAAGGAAATAGGCAACATTTCGGGCCGAAACCCTTCTTCAGACTGATGGAGAAATTTAAGATGGAGACGTACATGTAACATGGCTGGTTTAGAAAACTGCACATAGACACCCAGAAGTGAAAAACTTCCCAGAGCTATAAATGGTCAGGTTAAGACACCACGTGGAGCAAGAAACAATCAATGACATATCATCAGAAATGTCAGACATGAAAGGTTATGCTTGTCTCTGCATATGATGACTGGCCTGCTGAACATTTCCAGTATTTTCAGATTGTAATCAACCACACATGTGAATTTTTAATAAGAGTTATTGATTCATTGCATAAAAGGTTATTGATTCATTGCATAAAAATGAAGCTGTATATGCCCAGATTTACATATATAATTCAAAAAGGAAACAAATTCTGTTCCCAAATGCTGATTGTTCTCATGATGATAACGACCAAAAATACCTATTTGCCAACTCACCCCATTGGTCAAACAGAAAAAATTGCAACCAAGTTTTCAACTAAGGTTGGTGATACTCTCATTCTACCAAGATTTTTTTTTCCCACTTTCATATTGCATTTATTTCTCATTAATGAGAGGAGGTAAGACTGAAATTAGTTATCTAAGCACAGGGCAGAAAAATACATCAGCACTTTCTGGTCACAGAATCACAAACCAACCCTGCTCTCTTTAATATCCACACACAGGAACCTTCCAGCAGGAACAATGAGATCCGTGAGAAATTTTCACTAGGACAGTAATACAGCTTTGGCACAGATCCATAAAGGGAGCTGCAAATGAGGGGCTGTGAACCTGCAGGTGAAAATAATTTTCTTGGGTCAAGTTACGATTGCAGTGCATAATTGGAATTTATGTCTGGAAATGCTGCAGCTGTTGGTAGTAGGCTTGAACTTTTGAAATGTGGCTTCTAAAATTGTAATTAAATATAGACAAATAGATTGTAATTAAGTATCACTGCAGCACCTTTAGTGCTCCTTTTATCTCTCCCAGGTTATTGATTCATTGCATAAAAATGAAGCTGTATATGCCCAGATTTACATATGTAAATCCCCAGACTTACTGCAGACGGAGGAGCATTGCCAATATACTGGGCAATATTTATCCTTCAAATAATGTCAATGAAAAAACCCCATCAAGTTCTGTTGTTTGTGGGAGTTGGCTGGGTGAGAACTGTCTAGCACATGTCCCAAATGTTAAATGACATTTACACTTCAAAAACACTTCAGATTGCAACGGTTGCAATCACAAAGGTTGATACATACTTTTCCAATCATTCTGTGTGAAGTTGAATATTACCGTTAATTCGAGTAGCACACTATAGCATTTATTGCACGTCTATTGGCATTTTCAAGGTTCATAATAGAGATTCGGCTGTTTTAGACAAAGTAAACATACTTAAGACTAAAGTAACAAGTGCCTTAGTTCAAGTACTGATGAAAGATTAATTGCAGCAAGAGAAACCATTAAGCTCAAAGATACTCCCGCAGTTAGTTGAGGTTACTTCATGTAATATTTATATGTAATAATTTCACAAAATGTTTTGTACACCTTCATTTTTATGGATTGAATCAATTCTGCTCATAAACCAAAGAATTTAAAAACAGCTCCGTGGTGCTATAGAACTACTGTCTCATAGCTCTGAGCATCAGGCTTAATCCTGGTTGCCAATGCTATCCAGGTAGAATTTGCACATTCTCCCCTTGACTGTATTGGCTTCCTGCGGGTGCTCGAGTCTGCTCCAACCTCCCAAAGGCACAAATCAGCAGGGCTAATTGCCCATTGTAAATTACTTCCTGGTGTGTAGGTAGGTAAACAGAAAAATCTGGAGGAGTTGATCAGAATATGCAATGAAATAGGATCCACTTGCAATGTATGTCATTGATATTACTATTGGGCGTAATTTTGGAATGCCTTGCGAGCTTATCTGGAGTTTCGCACAATGGTGCTGTAAATAATACAATCTCGAAGGTGTGGATAATCGTTCCCCAAAAACAATTTGGGCTACTCCCGCTATCAGCCTGACTGCTTGTGGCTGTCAGTTTTATTACTGAACACTGGGATCTCTTCTGGGCCGGGGGTGACCTGTACAAAAGGGACGGGTTGCACCTTAATTGGAGGGGGACCGACATTCTGACAGGCAAGTTTGCTAGTGCTACACGGGTGGGTTTAAACTCAACAGTGGGGGGGGGGGGGGGGGGGGGGGGGGGGGGTGGAGTCTACAACATGGAAGCGTATGCGTGCAGTTAACGGGAAAGAGAATGTAGGAATGGTCACGTTTAAACTAACAGGGAAGGGGGATGGGAACCAATGCATGAAGACAGAGGGCCATAAAATGAGGGCAGAAGCAAAAGGTAGAAGGGAGATAAGAAAAACCAACCAATGGAGGAGACCGAGGACAGAAAGGATTGTGTAGGAATGGGAAGGAGAATTAAAGAGTCCAGCAACGGGGAGATCAGGTTGGTTCAGGCGGGCTGAGTGAAAGTGTTCTGCGAAACGATCGCCCAGTCTGCATTTGGTCTTGCAGAGTCCAGAGTCTTGTATAAGAGTCAAAACCTTGAACAACGGATCCAGTAGATGATGTTGAAGGAGGTGCAAGTGAACCTCTGCCTAACCTGAAAGGACTGTCAGGGTCCCTGGACAGTCGATGGAGGAGGTATAGCGACAGGTGTTGCATCTTTAGCAGTTGCAGGGGAAGGTACCTGTGGAGGAGGGGCTGGTTTGGGTGGGAAGGGATGAGGTAACTAGGGTTGCGGAGGGAATGGTCTCCGTTATTATGGTAGTAATATGGTAGAATTCTGCATGAAGATGGAGAATTACACGGTTAAGTCAGAGACTAGGGTCTTGAACTTAAAGAAAGGAGACTTTGAAGGTAAAAGACGGGAATTGACGAGGATAGACTGGCAAATTATACTTAAAGGGTTGACGGTGGAGATGCATTGGCAAAGATTTAAAGAAAAGAAAAACCCACAAACATTGTCCATCCCTGTCTAGCGAAAAATAAAACGGGGAAAGCGGCTCAACCGTGGCTAACGAGGGAAATCAAGGATAGTGTTAAAGCCAAGAGGCATATAAATTGGCCAGTGGAAACAGCAAACTAGAGGACTGGGAGAACTTTGGAACTCAGAGCGAGGAAATATTATACAATAGAATTGCTCAAAATTATAACTTCTGTGTGAGGAACTTATGTTAAGTTGCAAGAGAAGGACTTGGAGCTGAGGTTTTCAAAAATACATAGCCCACAAAGGAATAAAGAACACACACACACATAGGAGAACAGATGGCTTATTCTAACATGGAGATGTTGATGTAAATGTTGATAGCTTTGGTTGCTTTGAAACGGCTATAACTCTGTCAGAAGTTGTATTTGGTTCAGTTTGGTGTTTAGAGTATAGGTTATTGATGGGTTTCTTCTCAAGACATGGGCATCATGTGTCCTTTCTTTATGACACATATTTGAGCTCTGGTGTGTCATAAAGGGGATTTATGGTTGTCTATATTGGGTCTTGGGCACCAAGGCTAGATAATAGTCTGTGATCTGGTTTGTGCTGTTTAAATGTATTTATGTTGAGATAAGAGATAAGGCATAGGTGATGGTTGTGTGACGTTTGTGTAAGGGTAGTTTCTTATGTTTATAGAAAACTGAGAAAGTAACTCTGTTTTGATAATCTTCCATTTGCTGTGTGGAATGCTATTAGTGAGGAGGCCTTACATTCCTTTCGTCCAGAGATCGAAGGGGGAGGTTGTAATTAAACTAGACCCGAGTTTGGGAAGAAGCAATCAAGTGTGACAATTAGTGGCCTTTGTGTGGTTGGGGATTGTAGAAATAACTTAAGTCCTTACCACTTTGTAAGAATGGGGCAAAACTCATATTTAATCCATAAGTAACTGTGTTTTAACTATGAAGTAGGGAAATTATTTGTGAAGTGTATTGTGTTTAATTAGGATTGTGAGTATTAGACTTTGTTTAAATCTGAAGTTTTAGAAATAACTTACTTTTCCAAAAGTGAAAATATATGTTTTGTGTGTATGTATTGCGTGATTGCTGTATGATGTGTATTTTATATTCTGAGAGATGTTCTCTGAGAATTCGTTTTATATTTCTGTGGTTTTACTTCATTGAAATAAAATGATTTTGAGCAAAGAGGTTAAAGAAAACCACAGAGGGAAAAAGGGTTGTAAAGGGGCTAGAAAAGGGAAAAGCATGTGACTATACGTGTTGTCAATCACTGGAAAGGATTTAGTTGATTGGTTAATGCAAATAAGCTGAATGTATGGTAAACCATAATGATTGGTTAATAGTTTGCCACTCCTTTTGTATCATAATTGTCCAATACCTATATACGTTGTGTTACCAAAGTAGTAGTTCTTTCGACCTGCCCCAGAGTTTCTAGCTGTGTTGGAAGGTTTAAATAATTATCCAGCGCTGTCAGAATAAAGAATTGATTTTAGCAGCAATGGTTTGAATCAAGTTTTCTTGAATTGGACTGACAAAAGAACTTAGTTTAACAAGAGGAGGACAAAGGGGTTAATTAAGAGGGGGGAAGAGCATGACATTAAGCTTGCAGGGAATATAAAAACTGACTGTAAAATCTTCTTTAGATATGTTAAAAGGAAAAGATTAGTGAAGACACATGTAGGTCCCTTACAATCAGAGACAGGTGAATTTATAATGGTAAACAAGGAAATGGCAGAACAGTTAAACAAGTACTTTAGTTCTGTCTTCTGAAGGAAGACTGTAATATAATAAGTTTTAATCTACAATTTGAGAGGGAGAAGGGAAAATAGGAAGTGTCAGTATTATGGTTGAACAAATGGGACTATGGAGGCAGGAGCTGGCCAAAGTTGACTGGAAAGATATCTTAGTAGGAATGACAGTGGAACAACAATGGCAGGTATTTCTGGGAATAATACAGAAGGTGCACGATCAGTTCATTCCAGAGGAAGAAAGATTCTAATGGGAGTAAGGGGCGACTGTGGCTGACAAGGGAAGTCAAGGACAGTATAACAATAAAAAAGAAGAAGTATAACATAGCAAAGATGAGCGGGAAGCCAGAGGATTTGGAAACTTTTAAAGAGCAACAGAAGATAACTAAAACGGCAATACGGGGAGAAAAGATGAGGTAGGTACAAAGGTAAGCTAGCCACGAATATAAAGGATAGTAAAAGCTTCTTTAGGTATGTGAAGAGGAAAAAAATTAGTTAAGACAACTGTGGGTCCCTTGAAGACAGAAACAGGTGAATTTATTATGGGGAACAATTAAATGGCAGACGAGTTGAACAGGTACTTTGGATCTGTCTTCACTGAGGAAGACACAAACAATCTCCCAGATGTACTAGTGGCCAGAGGATCTAGGGCAGGGGTCGGCAACCTATGGCCCCCGGGCCGAATGCGACCCGTAACCCGAAATCATCCGGCCCGCTGGCGGATTTCCCCCCCAGTAATCATCCAGCCCGCCGAGCGCGGTCAAGCTCTGGCTGTACCGCATCCTGCGCAAAGCCGCCAACACGGCCGTGCATCTTCTAAGAACACGTTTAAGAAAGAACTGCAGATGCTGGAAAAAAATCGAAGGTAGACAAAAATGCTGGAGAAACTCAGCGGGTGAGACATTTTGCATGAGGCTGCCTCAGCCACTGAGTTTCTCCAGCATTTTTGTCTACCTTCTGTGAACACGTGATTTGATGCCTGTCATCCGGGGCGGGATCCATGTGTACACGTGATAGATGTGTCCCGTCAACCACTCACAGACATGCTTCCCGGTCCTTATGGGGAACAAGGTTGCCAATCCCTGATCTAGGGTGACGGAGGAACTGAAGGAAATTCACATTAGGCAGGAAATGGTGTTGGGTAGACTGATGGGACTGGGACTGAAGGCTGATAAATCCCCTGGGTCTAATGGTCTGCATCCCAGGGTACTTAAGGAAGTGGCTCTAGAAATTGTGTACATATTGGTGATCATTTTCCAATGTTCTATAGATTCAGGATCAGTTCCTGTGGATTGGAGGGTAGCTAATGTTATCACACTTTTTAAGAAAGGCGGGAGAGAGAATGCGGGGAATTATAGACCAGTTAGCCTGACATCAGTGATGGGGAAGATGCTGGAGTCAATTATAAAGGATGAAATAGCGGCACATTTGGATAGCAGTAACAGGATCGATCCGAATCAGCATGGATTTACGAAGGGGAAATCATGCTTGACTAATCTTCTGGAATTTTTTGACGATGTAATGTGGAAAATGGACAAGGGAGAGCCAGTGGATGTGGTGTACCTGGACTTTCAGAAAGCCTTTGATAAGATCCCACATAGGAAATTTGTGGGCAAAATCAGAGGGTAGGGTAGTGACATGGATAGAAATTTGGTTGGCAGACAGGAAACAAAGAGTAGGGATTAATGGGTCCTTTGCAGAATGGCAGGTTGTGACTAGTGGGGCACCGCAAGGCTCGGTGCTGGGACTGCAGCTAATTACAATATACATTAATGATTTAGATGAAAGGATTAAAAGTAACATTGGCTATTTTGCAGGTGACACAAAGCCGGGAGGCAGTGTGAACTGTGAGGATGCAGGGTGACTTGGACAGGTTGGGTGAGTGGGCAGATGCAGTTTAATGTGGATAAATGTGAGGTTATCCACTTTGGTGGCAAAAACAGGAAGGGTGTCGCCCGAGACGTCACCAATTCCTTCTCTCTCACCCACTGAGTTACTCCAGCATTTGGTATCTACCAGGCAGATTATAATCTGAATGTTGTCAAGTTGGGGAAAGGGGAAATACAACGAGATCTAGGGGTCCTTGTTCATCAGTCACTAAAAATAAGCATGCAGGTACAGCAGTGAAGAAAGCTAATGGCATGTTAGCCTTCACAACAAGAGAAGTTGAGTATAGGAGCAAAGAGGTCCTTCTGCAGTCGTACAGGGCCCTAGTGAGACCACACCTGGAATATTGTGTGCAGTTTTGGTCTCCAAATTTGAGGAATGACATTCTTGCTATTGAGGGAGTGCAGCGTAGGTTCACAAGGTTAATTCCCGGGATGGCGGGAATATGTTGATAGAATGGAACCGCTGAGCTTGTATACACCAGAATTTAGGATGAGAGGGAATCTTATTGAAACATATAAGATTATTACGGGATTGGACATCCTATAGGCAGGAAACATGTTCCCAATGTTGGGGGAGTCCAGAACCAGGGGCCACAGTTTAAGAATATGGGGTAGGCCATTTAGAACGGAGATGAGGAAAAACTTTTTCACCCAGAGAGTTGTGAATCTGTGGAATTCTCTGCCACAGAAGGCAGTGGAGGCCAATTCTCAAGATGTTTTCAAGAGAGAGTTAGATAGGGCTCTTTAAGATAGCAGAGTCAAGGGATATGGGGAGAAGGCAGTAACTGGGTACTGATTGTGGATGATCTGCCATGATCACGTTGAAGGACCGAATGGCCTACTCCTGCACCTATTGTCTATAATCTCGCAGAAATACTCGGTGACCGAGGATCTAGTGCAGTGGTTCTTAACCTGGGGGGAGGGAGGAGCTGAAGGGAATCCACATTAGTCGGGAAATGATGTTAGGTAAACTGTTGGGACTGTTCCCAGAGTGGTCCTAGAAATCGTGGATGCATTGGTGATCATTTTCCAATGCTCTCTCGACTGTGGATCAGTTCCTGTGGACTGGTGGGTAGACAATGTAACACCACTTTTTAAGAAAAGAGGGAGAGAGAAAACAGGAAATTATAGACCAGTTAGCCTTCCATCGGTAATGGGGAAGATTGTTAAAGATGTTATAGCAGCGCATTTGGAAAACGGTGAAAAGAATCGGTCAAAGTCAACATGGATTTATGAAGGGGAAATCATGCTTGACATCTTCTGGAATTTTTTGAGGATGTAACAAGTAGAATGGATGGGGGAGAGCCAGTGGATGTGGTGTATCTGGACTTCCCAAACACCTTTGACATGGTCCCACACAAGAGATTAGTGTGCCAAATTAAAGCACATGGTATTGGGGGTAGGTTATTGACATGGATAGAGAACTGGTTGGCAGACAGGAAGCAAAGAGTAGGAATTAACGGGCCCTTTTCAGGATTGCAGACTGTGACTAGTGGGGTGCCGCAAGGCGCGGTGCTGGTTATTTACAATATATATTAACGATTTAGACGTTATTAAATGTAACATCTCCAAGTTTGCGGATAGCACAAAGCTGAGTGGCAGTGTGAGCTGCGAAGATGATGCTATGAGGCTGCAGGGTGACTTGGATTGGTTGGGTGAGTGGGCAGATGCAATATAATGTGGATAAATGTGAGGTTATCCACTTTGGTGGCATGAACAAGAAGGTAGATTATTATTTGAATGGTAGACACAAAATGCTGGAGTAACTCAGCGGGTCAGGCAGCATTTCTGGAGTGAAAGAATGGGTTGGAGAAGGAATTATCTGAATGCTGTCAGATTAGGAAAAGGAGAGGTGCAACAAGAACTGGCTGGGCTTGTACATCAGTCAAGAAAGCATGCAGGTGCAGCAGTCAATGTAAAAGCGAATGGCATGTTGGCCTTCATTGCGAGTGGATTTAAGTTTAGGAGCAAGGAGGTCCTATTGCAGTTGTACAGGGCCCTGGAGAGACCCCATCTGGAGTATGATAAATTTGAGGAAAGACATCATTGCTGTTGAGGGAGTGAAGCGCAGGTTCACCAGGTTAATTCCCGGGATGGTGGGACTGACATATTATGAAAGAATAGGTCGACTGGGCTTGTATTCACTGGAATTTAGAAGGATTAGAGGGGATCTTATAGAAACATATAAAATTCTTAAAAGGATTGGACAGGCTAGATGCAGGAAAAATGTTCTCGATGTTGGAGGAGTCCAGAACCAGGGGTCACAGTTTAAGAATAAGGGGTAGACCATTTAGGACTGAGATGAGGAAGATTCTTTTCACCCAGAGAGTTGTGAATCTGTGGAATTCTCTGCCACAGAAGGCCAATTCATTGGATGTTTGCAAGAGAGTCAGATTTAGCTCCTAGGGCTAAAGGAATCAAGGGATATGGGGAAAAAGCAGGAACAGGGTACTGATTTTAGATGATCAGCCATGATCATAATGAATGGCGGTGCTGGCTTGAAGGGTTGAATGGCCTATTCCTGCACCTATTTTTCTATAACAATTTTTTCCAAAGAGGACCGGAAGGTTGAAATCAGAGGCAGAACAAATTCCAACTTCTTCATGAATCTTTAATTTTGAACACAATCTTTAAAGTGCCTTTCTTCATTCGTGTTTTTCCTATGCAATATCACAATCTCCACCTTTGCAGTGATAGAGAACTTCTTCAGTGTAAAAGGTGAAGAAGTGATTTAGTAGCTTTGCCACGACAGAGATAGGCAAAATGATGGAGTAACTCAGTGGCTGAGGGAGCAGCACGAGAAAATGGAAAGGTGACCCCTTGCGCCGGGACCCTTCTTCAGGCAGATTGCAGGGTGGAGCGGGAAAAAAACATGAGCGAGAAGGGACCGAATAAATTACAGCCGGCAAAAGATGACCTCAGGTGAGGGGGTCGCTGATAGGCAGATTGATGGATAAAGTTTAGAAATAGAGGCAGGTGTGAGCCAAAAAGGCACAAAGTTGTGAACCAGGAAGCTAGTTAATGGGCTTTTGGTATGGTAGGGGTACAGAAACTGGTGCAAGGCTCAGAGGAAGGATATGTGCATGTGTGTGCTCGTGCGTCAGTGCATTCATGAAGATTGATGGGGGGGGGGGGGGGTTGGGAGAAGTTACCCAAAATTGGAAAACTCAATGTTCATACCGTTGGGTTGTTAGTTACCCAAGCAGAATACGAGGTGCTTTTATTCCAATTTGCGTGTGGCATCACTTTGGTAATGGAGGAGGCCCAGGACAGAAAGGATAGTATGGGAATGGGAAGTTAAAATGGTTACCATCCAGGATATCCAGTAGGCTTTGGCAGACCGAGCATAAGTGTTCAACAAAGCAGTCGTCAAGTGTACACTTGGTCTCGATGTACAGGAGCCCACATTGGGAAAATCAGATATAGTAGATGAGGCTAGAGAAGGTGCATGTAAACCTGTCACATTTGATAGGTCCGCTGAGGTTCCTGGATGGAGTCAAGGGAGGAGGTACAAGGACAGGCGTTACATCTCCTGTGGTTGCAGGGGAAAGTATCTGGGGAGGTGGTGGTTTGAGTGGCAAGTGATGGGTGAACCAAGGAGTTGCAGGAGGAGCGGTCTCTGCGGAAGATGGAAAGGGGTGAAGATGGGAAGATGTGACTGATGGAATGGTTAATGGAACAGTTAATGGCACGGAACATGATTGATAGCCATGCCACTGTTTCACAACATTTGTTTTTAATTCCCAATTGATGACACCCTAATTTCACTATCTGACATTTATAAAAACCTTTGAAATTACTGCTGATCTATTTTAATGCATTTCTTTGATGCTCATACCATTTTACAGTTTACGTTTTCACATGAAGATCGGGAAGACACATTATTATTTGGAAGCTGGAAGTCTAGCGGTGGTGGAGTAACAAAGACCATGGCTTACAAATACATCAATCACTAACAGTGGTGTCACAATTAGCAAGGCCATTAAAAGAAACAAAATAGGCACTAAAGTTTATTTCTAAAGGGGCAGAAGTGAAAAAGGAAGTTCGATTTAACTTTTGACCAGAGTACAGCACACACTACTGGTGCTCATATTATAAAAAAGAATGCAAAACATTTATACAAGTAATTCCATTAATATGAAGTTAAACAATTACAAAAACAGGAGGTCGAACAGTGATGCAACAAGTCTTTGAAAGGTTGTGATAGAGCAGTGCAGAGTGAATATTTCAACTGTGAAGACAAATATAAAAAGGTGGCTGTACAAGATAATACTCAAAAAATCCAGTTAAGCAGACAAGAGATTGCAGAAGCTGGAATCTGGAGCAACAATCAGCTGGATGAAATTTAGCACATCAGGCAGCATTTGCAGAGGAAAGCAACGATCAACGTTTCAGGTCATGACCTATCCAAACGGGAAGACCCAGCAAGAAATAGGTGAGGTGGGTTAACAAACCTGAATCCACCTATCGCATACCAGGTCTTTTTCATGGTCCTATCGCACGCCCCATCCTTTTCACTCAACTCTATACCGGCCATCTCCCCTCTACTCTTTCAATTCAGAAGGGAGTTCAGTTCAGTGTTGGAAATGTGGAACTTGCTTCTGCAGAGAGTGATGAAGTCATTACTGTAGATGCATTTTAGGGGAAGTTGGACAAACATATTGGGAGAAAGATACAGGGTGAGATAGATCTACCCGAGGAAAGATAGGAGTGAAGCTGTATGGATAGAATGGAACGGGCATGTGGCCAAATGTCAGTTTCTATCATACATCTAGGGTTAGCATTATCTTATCTGTAAAATTTTAAATTTAACCTACATATGCCAGACTCATGGTGTTCAAAAGGGAACTGCAGATGCTGGAATATCGAAGGTACACAAAATTGCTGGGGAAACTCAGCGGGTGCAGCAGCATCTATGGAGCGAAGGAAATAGGCGACGTTTCGGGTCGAAACCCTTCTTCAGACTGATGGGGGGGGGGGGGGGGGAAAGAAAGAAGGAAAAGGGGAGGAGGAGGAGGCGCCAGAGGGCGGGCGGATGGGGGAGGAGACAGCTAGAGGGTTAAGGAAGGGGAGGAGACAGCAAGGGCTAGCCAAATTGGGAGAATTCAATGTTAATGCCATAAGGACGCAAGGTCCCCAGACGGAATATGAGGTGCTGTTCCTCCAATTTCCGCTGTTGCTCACTCTGGCAATGGAGGAGACCCAGGACAGAGAGGTCGGATTGGGAATGGGAGGGGGAGTTGAAGTGCTGAGCCACCGGGAGGTCAGGTAGGTTATTGCGGACTAAGCGGAGGTGTTCGGCGAAACGATCGCCCAACCTACGCTTGGTCTCACCGATGTAAATCAGCTGACATCTAGAGCAGCGGATGCAGTAGATGAGGTTGGAGGAGATACAGGTGAACCTTTGTCGCACCTGGAACGACTGCTTGGGACCTTGAATGGAGTCGAGGGGGGAGGTGAAGGGACAGGTGTTGCATTTCTTGCGGTTCTCCCACCCTCCCATCCGCCCGCCCTCTGGCTCCTCCTCCTCCTCCCCTTTTCCTTCTTTCTTTCCCCCCCCCCACCCCCCATCAGTCTGAAGAAGGGTTTCGGCTCGAAACGTCGCCTATTTCCTTCGCTCCATAGATGCTGCTGCACCCGCTGAGATTCCCCAGCAATTTTGTGTACCTAAGCCAGACTCATCTTTGGCATGCTAATGTATAAAGGTATTAGTGCTAAATGCTGATTAATGATGCCAGAAATACAAGCAAGTTACTGGTAGATACAAGGCAAAATTGTCATAAAATATTAATTTCCAGACATAGTACAATTGTATCAAATCTGCAAAAATTGTTCTGCATTTTGTTTTAAGAAATTGGTTAAATATATATTTCAACAAGTTTCCTACTATATCACAGAAGGCACAAAGACATCAGTGCTTGCTAACAACGGTCAATATTAAAGGAAGCACGACTTACCAAGTTTGCTTTGCATAATTCTTACTTAGCCACAAAAGCTCCAAAAATAATAGGGCTTGCTAACTGGTCATTATTGAAGAAAGCATGTGTAACGTGTGAGAGGAAACGTCAGATGCTGGTTTACCATGAAGATAGACACAAAATGCTGGAATAGCTCAGCGCACCAGGCAGCATCTCCAGAGAGAAGGAATGGGTGACGTTATAGGTCGAGACCCTCCTTCAGACTGATGTCAGGGGAGTGGGTGGGACAAAGATAGAATGTAGACGGAGACAGTAAGACTGGTGGGAGAACTGGGAAGGGGGAGGGGATAGAGGGAAAACAAGGGCTATTTGAAATTAGAGAAATCAATGTTCATTCTGCTGGGGTGTAAACTACCCAAACGAAATATGAGGTGCTGTTTCCCCAATTTGCGCAGGGCCTCATTCTGACAATGAAGGATGCCCAGGACAGATTTGAAATGGGTGAGGGAGTTGAAGTACTGAGCAACCGGGATCACAAAATGTTTAAGAAGGAACTGCAGATGCTGGAAAATCGAAGGTAACAAAAATCCTGGAGAAACTCAGCAGGTGAGGCAGCACCTATGCAGCAAAGGAAATAGGCAACGTTTCGGGTCGAGACCCTTCTTCAGACAGTTAAGACAGACTGAGCGGAGTTTTTAGCGAAACGATCGCCGAGCCTGCGTTTGGTCTCGCCGATGTAGAGGAGTTGACACCTGGAACAGCGGATACAGTAGATGAGGTTGGAGGAGGTGCAAGTGAACCTCTGCCTCACCTGGAAAGACTGTTTGGGTCCTTGGATGGAGTTGAGGGGGGAGGTAAAGGGACAGGCGGTTGCAGGGGAAAGTACCTGGGCAGGGGGTGGTTTGGGTGGGAAGGGCCGAGTTGACCAGGGAGTTTCGGAGGGAACGGTCTCTGTGGAAAGCAGCAAGGGATGGAGATGGGAAGATGTGGCCAGTAATGGGATCACGTTGGAGGTGGCAAAAATGTTGGAGGATTATATGCTGTATGCGACTGCTGATGGGGTGGAAGGTGAGGACAACGGGGACTCTCTCTTAGATACGAATGGGGGAGGGGGAGCAAGAGCGGAGCTGCGGGATATCGAGCAGACCCTAGTTGAGAGCCTCATCTATAATGGAAGAGGGGACCCCCGTTTCTTAAAGAATGAGGACATCTCCGATGCCCTGGTATGGAAACCCCATCCTGGGCGCAGATGCGGCGTAGACCGAGGAATTGGGAGTAGGGGATAGAGTCTTTACAGGAAGCACAGTGGGAAGAAGTGTAGTCTAGATAGCTATGGTGTCAGTAGGTTTGTAGTTGCACTTGGGAATGATCAAGAGCTGTAATTTGGAGAAATGCTGACATTTTAGAGGGTTCTCAGACTGAAGGAGATTACTAAACCAGGAAGGAATGAGAAGGGATTTGAAAAGACAATTTTGAAGTTCATGTATTGCTTAGATGGGAGTGTGTTGGTGAGTGGAATGACTGGAACATGAATGGTATTATTTTGGTTGAGTTTTGGAGAGTTTGGCTGACCATGGCAAGTTGCACGAGGGTTTGTCGTCATCAAGACTTGCTGTAAAAGTATAGACAAGAGATCAGGGATGGGCTGAGGTTGAGAATGGTGGATGGAAGCAAGGGAAGCTGGACTCAGTAGCAATGACAAAAGACAATGGCAGCAAGCTTCCCAAGATTTAATTAAATGAAATTTCAGCTTATTCAGCAACGAATGTCAGAAAATCAGTGGACAGTCAAGATGAGTGGTGGCAGCATACAGTTATGCACCATGAGGTTATATGTCTTAAAATATGCAACATTTTTGTAAATATAACAGCCATGTTTAAAATATGTGTGGTCAAACCCTTACAGGCTATCATCATGTAATGAATACAATGTTTTTTCAGATATGTTGATTTTATCCATTAGTCAGAAAATACAAAAGCACTCTAAGGTAACCACACCTCAATGTGCAGTGAATAACATCAAAAGCACACGTCTGATTAAAAATAAATAAAAGTGGGATGAGAGGAAACTTGTTCTACTGCTCATAGGAATAAACATTGGACTTTTGAATTTATGAGATCTCATTCTCTATATGGGTGTCTATTATTTGGGTGGTTGTAACCTGGGGACTGCCTACACATACATTTTGAAATAACTTGCATCTTTTAAGCCGTAATTTTTTCTAATATGATTAACCATAACAGGATTTGCAAACACTTAAGGAACTGGTGCTTTCAGGGCACATAATAGCTGTAACCAGTATTGATAAACAGAAGTAAATTAGGTCCAATTTAAACATATATACTTTTCTGATAATGAAATATTAAATAAGTTTCCTATTGACAAAATGTAGAAACAAAGAACTGCAGATGCAGGTTAATACACAAAAGGACACAAAGTGCTGAAAGAGTCCCCCGGGCAACTATGGTTCACACATCCCTTCCCACCCAAAACACCCCCTCCCCGTGCACTCCTCTGCAAGTATCACCTATCTGTATACTTCCTCCCTCGTCACCATCCAGGGATCCCACCAGTACCTTCAGGTCAGACAGAGGTTCACATGAGCCTTCCCTAACATCATCCATTGCATGCAGTGTTCCTGATGCAGCATCCTGTACATCAGCGAGACCAAATAAAGACTTTGTGACCATTCCGTCGAACATTTACGCTTGGTCGTCAAAGGCTAATTGGATCTCCCAGTTGCTAACCATTCAATTTCACCTTCCTATTCCTGACCTTTCTATCCAGGGCCTCCTCCACTGCCAGTCAGGTCACACACAAACTTGAGCATAATGGTATGAACATTGAATTCTCCAATTTTAGGTAACCTCTCAAAGCCCCCTTGCCTTTCACCCCCAAACACCCCTCTCTCCAATCCTCTCCCTCCCTGGTTACCCACCTGAATTCCATCTATTCCCCCATTTCTAGCTTTACAATCTGCGATGCTTCAAACCTATCTCACACCTTCCTCTTATCATTGGCCTTTCTTTCAACCAACTGTCTATCAAAATCCCTCTCGCTTCCCTTTTCCAGCTTTCTTCCTCCCCATTTAATCAGTCTGAAGAATGGTTTTGGCCCAATACTTCACCTAGCCTTGTTCTCCAGGGAAACCTGAGCTGCTGAGTTACTCCAGCACTTTGTGTCCTTTTTCTATTTTCAAACCTCATATCCTGAACTACTGTTATTTCTAGATCTGGATGTAGTACGCTGAAAAGCTCAAGGTAGAGCATCCTCAGCACTGGAAGTTGGACAATTTTTACATTTTATCAAGCCAATGAACCTACAAACCTGCACGTCTTTGGAGTGTGGGAGGGAACCAAAGATCTCTGAGAAAACCCACGCAGATCACGGGGAGTACGTACAAACTCCATACAAACAGCACCCGTAGGCGGGATCGAACCCAGGTCTCTGGCATTGCATTTTGTTGTAAGGCAGCAACTCTACCGCCCCACCACCGCGACTGCCCCAATTGGTAACCATTTCTCATTAATGTTAGTATGTCATGATGGATTACAAAATGTTTTTTTTTCATGGTCCCTCTCCCAAAAAGAAAAACGCCCCAACATCAGGTTTATATAGGTAGAAGGAAACATGTAAAGTAAGACAAAGGATATAAGGAGGGATGATCTTAAAAAGACCTTAAGAGTATGGTGAATGCTGAGCAAACTGGATTCAGTGACAAGAGAACAGAGGTCGTTGTGTCACAGTACAAGGCTATTAACAAATTTCAACACAAAGGACCACATTTTTTTCAATTCAAGGAGTACATTAATTCATTGAGGACAGCAGTGCTGTAGAAGACAGACAAAATAATAGGTGCAAGATTTGGAATGGAATGGAATACTTTATTGACACATGTACTAAGCACAGTGAAATTCTTTGCGTCATACCCAATGTATACAAATAGCAGCCACCTACAGCGCAGACAAAGTTACAAAGCACGCCGGCTCCTCCTTTTGTTCTCCCCCCTAGCTGAGATAGATCAGCCATGATTGAATGGCAGAGTAGACTTGATGGGCTGATTGGAGTCTGAAGAAGGGTCTCGACCCAAAACGTCACCCATTCCTTCTCTCCAGGGATGCTGCCTGCCCCGCTGAGTTACTCCAGCTTTTTGTGTCTATCTTCCAATTCTACTATTCCTTATGACTTTACTAAATAGTTCCATACACCTACTCATAGAAAGAGACCATTCAGCCCATTGTCACTGCCAGCTCACAGAGCCATCATCAATCCCAATCTTCCGTGTAATTTTTCTGTAAACTATTCTCTCACACACGCCTATCAACCACCCTCCGATTCTCCCACCACCCACCTACGCTACAAGTAATTTACAGTAGCCAATTACTCTATTCTCCTGCACACCTTCTTCTTCGTGTGTTTGAGGCAGCAGAAGCTATGTAACTTCACACCAATGGACGGTGGAAGGAAATCAGAACATGCTGAAGGCAGATCAGGGGCGGCACAATGGCGCAGCAGTAGAGTTGCTGCCTTTACAGCGCCAGAGACTGGGTTCGATCTTGACTATGGGTGCTTGTTTGTACGGAGTTTGTGGACTTTCTCCCCTTGACCTGCATGGGTTTTCTCTGGTTTCCTTCCACATTCCAAAGATGCTTGTAGGTTAACTGACTTGGTATAATTGTAAATTGTCCCTAGTGTGTGTAGGATAGTGTTAATATGTGGGGATCGCTGATCGGCACGGACCTGGTGGGCCGAAGGGCCTTTTGCCGTGTTGTATCTCTAAACTAAACACTAATCTAATCTGAACCTAGTTTACCACAGATGAACCATATGGAAGGTTTAGAATATAAAGCAAGCAGAAAAAACTCAAGCAGGCAATTAGAAGGGGGCAATGAAATGTTATTGGCACATTGAATTAAAGAAAGTCCCATGAATTTTCATATGTACATTGAGTACGTGGATAATTAGATAGGACCACTTAAGGTTAAAGGAGGGCATATATGCTTGCTGTCAGAAGATGTAGATGAGGTACTACATCTGTATGCACCAAGGAGAAAGATGGAAGTGTAAGTAATATGTTGGTTCTGGAAGTAACAAGGAGAGTGAGTTTATAAGCAATAGCAGGCCATTCAATCCCACATGCCTGCTCCACTATTCAATAAGATCATAATTGATCTTTTCCATAGCACCACTTTCATGCTCTAGCTTTGATTCGATTTGCTTACTATCTAAAAGTCTATCAATTGTTGACTTCAATATCTTCAGCAACTGAGTCGACAGTGTTCCCAAAGAATTCCAAATATTCACCACCCTCTGGACAAATACATTTCTTCTCCTTTGACCTCTCATTTTGAGACTGTAACCCCAGATTCTAAACACCCCGGCTATGGGAAGCTTCAGCTCTGCATTTCTTGCCAAGTCTCAAAATAATTTAATACATTGCAAAGAGATAATTAGCAACAGAGACAGGTACCATTGGGAGTGGACACAAGCCACAGGACTGGACAACCAGCTTTGAAATGAGGAAGAGGCTGCAAAGAGTCTAGTTCAAACTTGAGGGGGATAAGGTTAAAGCTCATTTGGGTTTCCATGTACCCAACGTTCTCTGCCCCTACCTCACTAATCTCTTCAACTCCTCATTGTCCCAAGGAATTGTCCCCTCCGCTTTCAAAACTGCTGCCGTTACACCAATCTTAAAGAAACCTGGTCTTGATCCCTCCTCTCTCATTAACTACCGCCCAATCTCAAACCTCCCCTTTCTTTCAAAAACCCTGGAGCGTATCGTTGCGTCGCAACTTCATTTCCACCTCCTTGCGTATAACCTACTTGAACCCCTCCAATCTGGCTTTCGCCCCCTCCATAGCACAGAAACTGCTCTCCTCAAAGTCCTCAACGACCTCCTCACCTCTGCTGACACTGGTTCCCTCAACATCCTCATCCTCCTCGACCTGAGCGCAGCCTTCGATACAGTGAACCATAACATCCTGCTCACCAGACTCAAAGACCTCGGCATTGAAGGCTCTGCACTCAGCTGGCTCCGTTCCTACCTTTCCAACAGATCCCACTTCATCTCTCTCCACAACCACACCTCTGCTACAGCCGCAGTCACTCAAGGCGTTCCCCAAGGCTCCGTACTCGGCCCCCTCCTCTTCATCATCTACATCCTCCCCCTTGGTCAGATACTCCGCCACTTCAATCTGGACTTCCACTGTTACGCTGATGACACCCAGATTTACCTTGGCACCAAATCCCCCCACAACCCCCCCCTCTCCCATATCAACTCGTTTGTCAGCTATAAAAACCTGGATGCAACATAATTTCCTCAAACTCAACAGCGATAAGACAGAATTCCTCCTCATAGGCTCCAAAGCCACACTCAGCAAAATCAATAACCCCACTCTCACCATCGACGGCACCACTGTCTCCCCATCTCCCCAGGCCCGCAACCTTGGCGTGATCTTTGATTCCACCCTCTCCCTTGAGCCTCACATCCGCCATGTCATTAAAACCTCCTTCTTTCATCTCCGCAACATCGCCAAACTCAGACCCTCTCTCACACCGCCTGCTGCTGAAAGACTCATCCATGCCTTCATCTCCTCCCGACTGGACTATTGCAACTCACTTCTCCTTGGCATCAGCTCCACCTACATCAACCGACTCCAACTGGTCCAGAACGCAGCCGCCCGACTCATCACCCACACCAAATCCTGGCATCACATCACTCCAGTCCTCAAAAAACTTCACTGGCTTCCCATCTCCCACCGGATCACCTACAAAATCCTGGTCCTCACCTACAAAGCCCTCCACCATCTGGCCCCCCCCATATCTCACTGACCTCCTCTCCCCCTACCAACCCTCACGGTCCCTCAGATCCACATCAGCCGGTCTCCTCTCAATCCACAAGTCCAACCTCCGCAGTTTTGGGGACAGAGCCTTCTCCAGGGCAGCTCCCAGGCTCTGGAACTCCCGCCCCCAACTGATCCGCAATTCCGTGTCCCTCACCATCTTCCAGTCCAGCCTCAAGACCCATCTCTTCACCTCTGCCTATCCTTAGCCCCACGTCCCCGTCCCTTTTCATCTGTGCATTAATTGCCTCATACTGTGTTTTGTATTGAATTCTGTCTTTACTTTGTGTACTAGTCATGTCTCTACTATTTATTTCATTCCCCTTACATGTTTTTCCTCTACATGCTCAATTTTTGTAAGGTGTCCTTGAGACTCTTGAAAGGCGCCCATAAATAAAATTTATTATTATTATTAATGCTCATCTTGAGGAAATGTGAATTACCAATAAATAAATCAGACAGAAGTTCTAACACCAACCATGGTCTGTGAAGAAATCAATAGAGTTGGAGGTGTCATTCAACAGATATAATTCCCCTTCAGGTGGAAACTGGTTCCAGACGTAAACTGGTTACTTCTATACATGTTAGATGCCAAGGATGGATCCTTGCAGGAGGAACAGGCATTTTAGTGTCCAAATCTGAACATAAGGAGTGTAATATATACCCAAGTGGCTGTTACCGACATACCAATCTGATACTGGAAAACAGAGTTAAGGAGCATTGATGCAGGGGAATGATCTGATCAACAACATTTAGAAACATATCAGTGGTTTGGACGTTGGAGGGGAAGGCCTGAAATCTAACTCAAATAATCTAAAAAGTACATAAATGAAATGGAAACACTGCAATACTAATGAGAGAAAACAGGGCTGGATAAAGGGTAGTAGCTTCCAAGTCAAGAGAAATCAAAAGAACGTGGCAAAGGGAGTACAACTGAAAGGAGTTTCCATTATCCGGAACGAGAGGACACCATTCATATTGCCACATAGCACAAGAATTCGGCAGGGTATTGGTATACTATTGTCACATGAACTGAGGTACAATGAAAAGTTTGTTTGCATGCCGTATACATGAATACAATCCAGCCATACAAAAGTATAACAGAGGAAAATACCAAAGCACAGAACATAGTGTTACAGTATCATAAGTTTCTTGTAAAATTCTTGTAAATAAAAAATAATCAACCATTGAACCCTTGAAGTACTATAAACCCACTGTTTATAAACTTTTATAAACCCACTGACTCCCACGGCTATCTTGACTACTCTTCCTCCCACCCTGCTTCCTGTAAGGACTCCATCCCGTTCCCAATTCCTCCGTCTACGCCGCATCTGCTCCCAGGATGAGGTGTTCCACACCAGGGCATCGCAAGTGTCCTAATTCTTCAGGGGACGGGGGTTCCCCTCCCCCACTATAGACGAGGCCCGCACCACGGTCTCCTCCATACCCCGTAACACTGCTCTCTCTCCCCATCCCCCCACTCGCAACAAGGGCAGAGTCCCCCTGGTCCTCACCTTTCACCCCACTAGCCGGCACATACAACAAATAGTCCTCCGTCATTTTCGCCACCTCCAACTTGACCCCACCACTCGTCACATCTCCCCCCGTCTGCCTTCCGCAAAGACCGCTCCCTTGTCAATTCTTCCCTTCCCTCCCGCTCCACCCCTACCCCGGGTACTTTCCCTTGCAACATCAAGAGATGCTACACCTGTCGCTTTACCTCCCCCTTCGACTCTATTCAAGGACCATAGCAGTAGTTCACTTGCACCTCCTCCAACCTCATCTATTGCATCCGCTGCTCTAGATGTCAGCTGATCTATATCGGTGAGACCAAGCGTAGGCTTGGCGATCGTTTCGCCGAACACCTCAGCTCGGTCCGCACTAACCAACCTGACCTCCCGGTGGGTCAGTATTTCAACTCCCCCTCCCATTCCGTATCCGACCTCTCTGTCCTGGGCCTCCTCCACGGCCAGAGTGAGAAACACCGGAAATTGGAGGAACAGCACCTCATATTCCGCTTGGGGAGTCTGCATCCCGGTGGCATGAATATTGATTTCTCACAATTCTGTTAACCCTTGCTATCTCCTCCCCTTCCTACCTCAGCCCTCGGGCTCCTCCTCCTCCTTTTTCCTTTCTTCTCCCCCCACCCCCTATCAGTCTGAAGAAGGGTTTCAGCCCGAAACGTTGCCTATCTCCTTCGCTCCATAGATGCTGCTGCACCCACTGAGTTTCTCCAGCATTTTTGTGTACCCTTGAAGTACATTGAACAATTTTAAATATGTACATATACAAATTGACAAGTCAGAACTAATCATAAGTTCTGTTTATAACTTTTAATCTGTATTATTATAAGCATTAAAAAACGAATGTTTTGCACCATCCTGTTACATTACCGATTGCAGACCTTTGAAATAGGCACATTAGTAGTTGGAGCATGAGTACGCCATTCAGTTCCTCGGATTCATAGTTAACCATCTTCTTCCAACCCATATTTCCTGCCCTAACCCCATTTCCTTGATTCTTCTAATATGTAAAAATCTATTGATCTTATTCGTCAGTCCCATCTATACGAGGACATTTTCCTCATTGCATTCGTAAAAGGCCTAGCCCTTATTTTGATTGTGACCACCAGGTGTAACTTCTTAAATAGGCAAAGCGTTCGCCATGCATCTCCCCAAGCCCAAAGATTTTTTTTAGTCTCAATTAGACGACTTGAATTTGTGTATTGATCGCATACTATATAACTCCCGTGAACAATATGACAAATTAGTAACGGTAATCGACATATTTTACTTAGTCCTACAGATCATTCTCAATATACAAGTGTGGCCTTCTGTCGTGTAGTAGAAATTTTATTCCACATGTACATTCATTTGTATTTCTGCACCTTTGAATTCAGAGAGCACATCCTTCTTTTATACCTTAAGACATAGAAGTGAAATAGAAATGTTTTGTAGGTGGATGACAGCGGGAGAACTGGCAACATACTAATAGTCTCACAATTTGTTAAGTGGCGGCCTGGCACTTATTTTCTTTAACAGTTAAGGATTTAAAAAGGGGGGGGGGGGGGGGGGGAGTGTTTCTCTTTACATACATCCCAATATCAAAGAACTATTTCAAGCTAAGCAAAAAAAAATCGCGACAGAAAATGGCTGGTGGCTTAAGACTTTTGGCGGGGTTTTTTTTCACCCATGGAAAGGAGGGTGTTGGGAGGGTGGAAATTCGCTTTTTTTGTGTAAACAACACAGAAGACTGCCGCAGAAGCAGAGAGAGCCTTTCTCCCCCTATTTCAGCCTTTGCCTGGGAGCCTTGTTCCACTCGCAGCCGCCATTGTTCGGTTCCAGGAGAAAGCTACTGTTACTCATCCACACCCCACCTCGCAGCCAGTCGAGCGCTCCACCGCTCCCTCCAACCCGCCCAGGGCCCCGTTTGTCTCGCTCTCTGCCTCTTACCGGTTTTATTTCCCTCAGTCCCGGCTCTCTCTGCTGCCACTGGACACTCACACCGAGACGTAAACACCGCGTCAGTCCCTTACACCTCCACCGCGTCACTCTCTCTCTCTCTCTCTCTCTGACTGAAGGAGCCAGCCACTGGCTCGCGGCCGCTCCGAACGCACGTATCCCGCTCCTGCGCGCGCCCAACGGCCGGGGAGCTCCGACTGCGCCTGCGCGTGTGTGGACCCCCCGCGCGCAACAAACCCCCACGCATGCGCACCTCGGGTCTCGAAACCTGCGCCTGCGGTTAGAGTTGAAATCGGGTTTGATTCTAGGCACGTAAATGCACCCCGGCGTGCGGTTCTCGCACTTTGAAGAGATGACAAGTTGTTGAAGAAGACGAAGAAGAAGAAGAATTTTTAATGTGTTTTGTTTTTCGTGAGACTTTGTCGTGAGGGCGTGACCGCTGCCATTGAGAGCGCGCTCGGAACCGAGAGGAATCGCCCAGCCGCTGCGCATGCGTATGCAACCGCCGTCCTCCTCGTGTTTGCTTCGTCTGCGCGCGCAGGCGCGGGCCTTCATTTTATTCTGAGGCGCGGCGCCTTTGGTTCTGTGCAACGTCTTTAGAGAGGCGGTGGAGGCTGACTAGCTGAAATAGAATTAAACTTCCTAATTGACGGGTATGACTAAGAATATAAGAACTGACTTTAGCAATAGACCATACAAGCTCCTCAGACTGTGTTTGTCAGTAAGTCAGTACATTGAATTCTCAATGTTTAGATAAGCTCCAATTAACCTCCATCCCTTTCCTCCCTACCCCATGCCTCCCACCCATTTCTCCCTTCCAAGAGCCCCGGCTCGTCTCCCCGTTACTATCTTCCACCTGGCTTCACAATCCACAACGCTTCAAATGTCGCACATTTATCATTTGTCCCAATCATAAAAAAACCCCCATCTCGTCTGTTCGACCTATTACCTGCCACATTTTGTCCTGCTTCTGCCTTTTTTTCCAGCACTCTTCTCCACTTCAATCAGAAGAAGGGTCTCAACCCAAAATTCACCTGACCATGTTCTGTACCACAAAGTAACCCCCCACCCCCAATCTGTCTCCCCTCTGATTTTTTGGCAGCTAAAAATCTGTCTTAAGTACGCTCAGCATCCACTATTCTGAAAGGTAGAGAACGTCAGTGTTTTAAACTAAAATTATTTAAACTAAATTTATTAAACTTAAAATGTGCTGCCTCAATCTGACAAGATTTGATTCGATATTCCTAAACTATTGTTTTAGATTCACATTCTTATCCTCTTATCAATCCTTTGAAGATGTTGTTCATCTTAATATCATAACCTCTCATTCTTCTACACTCCAATGAGTAGGAACTAATCTGTTTAATTATTTGTAATCATATATGAGGACATACAATAAGTAAAGTCAAAAGAAACGGATGCTGTCCATTTACCTCCACATATGCTACCTGACCTGCTGAGCACCCCTAGCAGATTTTGGCTAAAGGTTCCAACAGATTTTGGCTCGAGGTTCCAACGTCATTAGTATCTACAATAAGTACATGTCTCTACATTTGTTGTACCATCAAATCATCCAAACTAATTGTATTTTCTTCACTTTGGTCTATTCCTCTCACCCCTGGAGTAGTAGTCATAGAGTGATAAAATGTGGAAATGGGCCCCTCGGCCCAACTTGCCCACACCGGCCAAAAGTGACACGAGTCCCACCTACCCGCATTTGGTCGTTATCCTTCCAAACCTGTCCTATCCATGTACCTGTGTAACTGTTTCTTGAATGTTGGGATAGTCCCTGCCTCAAATACCTCTGGCAGTTTGTTCCATACACCCACCACCCTTTGTGTGAAAAAAATACCCCTCAGTCAACAAAGTAGAAGCGTATCCGTGCAGCTAAGGAAAGAGTGTAGGAAAGGTCACGTTTAAACTTAACAGGACAGGGGGATGGGACCCAATGCAAGGAGACAAGGCCATAAAAGGAGGACAGAAGCAAAAGGTAGAAGGGAGATAAGAAAAACTAACCTGAAAGTAAGGTGCCATGATGCGAGGAACATTCGAAATAAGTGGATGAATTGAATGTGCAGTTAGTAGTTAAGGGATATGATAAAGTTGGAATTGCGGAGACATGGCTCCAGTGTGACCAAGGCTGGGAGCTAAACGTGCAGGAGTTTTCAATATTCAGGAAGGATAGACAGAAAGAAAGACGAGGTAGGGTGGCTAAAGAGATTAATGCAATAGCAAGGAGAGACAATAGCTTGGATGCTGTAGAATCGGTATGGGTAGAATTGCAAAATAGCGAAGGGCAGAAAATGCTTGTTGGAGTTGTATACAGACCACCAAATAGCAGTAGGGAGGTTGGGGACAGCATCAAGCAGGAAATTAGGGATGCGTGTGGCAAAGGTACAGCGGTTATCATGGGTGACTTTAATCTACATATCGATTGGGCCAAACAAATTGGTAACAGTGCTGAGAAGAATTTCCTGGAATGTATACGGGATGGGTTTTTAAACCAATATGTAGAGGAACTTGAATAAAGGAGACTTTGAAGGTATGAGACCGGAATTGGCAAGGATAGACGGTTAAATTATACTTAAAGGGTTGACAGTTGAGATGCAATGGCAGCGATTTAAAGACCGCATGGATGAACTCCAGAAATTGTTCATCCCTGTCTGGCAAAAAAATAAAACTGGGAAGGCGGCTCAACCGTGGCTGACGAGGGAAGTAAAGGGTAGTGTTAAATCCAAGGAAGAGGCATATAAATTAGTCCGAAGAAGCGGCAAACCAGAGGACTGGGAGAAATTTAGAACTCAACAGAGGAGGACAACGGGGTTAATTAAGAGGGGGGGAAAAGAGCATGAAAGAAAGCTTGCAGGGAATATAAAAACTGACTGTAAATGTTTCTTTAGGTATAGGAAAAAATTAGTGAAGACAAATGTAGGTCCCTTTCAGGCAGAGACAGGTGAATATATAATGGCAAACAAGGAAATGGGAGAACAGTTAAACGAGTACTTTGGTTCTGCCTTCACTAAGAAGACACAAACAATGTCCCAGAAACACGAGGGGACCGAGGATCTAGTGGGAGGGAGGAACTGAGGGAATCCACATTAGTCAGAAAATGGTGTTAGGTAGACTGTTGGGACTGAAGGCAGATAAATCCCCAGGGCCTGATGGTCTGCATCCCAGAGTACTCAAGGAGGTGGCCCTAGAAATCGTGGATGCATTGATGATCATTTTCCAATGTTCTCTCGACTCTGGATCAGTTCCTGTGGACTGGAGGGTGTAGATTGGATATTGCATGTTAGCCAATCAGAATGCTTAGTAATTATAACTCCACCTAATTATATGATTTATAGTGTAAGAACTCGCCTACTGTCTGGCAGTAGCAGCAGTAGACTGAACGTGTGATGTACTGCATGTGTGATGATGAACTAGACAATAAAGATGCTTGTGCTTCAACCTGTGTGAGACTAAGGTATTTACATGGTCTCAGAAAATTGGGTCTAGCCCGCGTCTGTTTACCGCGATTTATATTGTTTAC
Source organism: Amblyraja radiata (assembly GCF_010909765.2). Lineage (NCBI taxonomy): Eukaryota > Metazoa > Chordata > Chondrichthyes > Rajiformes > Rajidae > Amblyraja > Amblyraja radiata. The sequence continues at coordinate 45,815,975 of NC_045962.1, read as the reverse complement.
CAGTTTTTATTTGTGAGTGATTTTGACGACATGGCTAACTCCTGTCGAAAGCCAAGACCGCTCGTATTTGATTCTGATATAGCCGAGCGCTGGCGAATGTTTGAGCGAGACTATGCTCACTATATCCGTGTCGTTCACCGAAACGACCCCGATGACCTAAAGGCATCGCTACTGTTAAATCTAGCGGGTCCGGAAGCAATCATCCGCGCAGACACCTTTGAATTCGCACCAGCACACCTCGACGCGAACGGTCTGGTATTGGTGCCAGCTGAAACTATCGACAACCCGACGGTCCTACTGAGAAAGTTTAGAGAACTGTGCATTTAGAAAAAATCAGGAGTTACATTGCTGAACCCTTGGTTACATTTGATAAGACTTGGGGAAAATGTATTCAACACTTTCACACAACATGAATTGCTCCCTTTCTAACCGTTATAAAAACTATTTTACCTCTATATGGTGGAACGGACTTGACGACAAACAGACTTATATTGTTGAAATCCTCAGCAGATTCTGTTTTGCTTTGTTTTTTTTTAATTTTTCCTTTTTTTCTCTCTTTAGTTTCGTTTTTTCTCTCTTTTTGTTTCTTCCTTTTTTCCTCTTTTTTTTGTCTTTTTATCTTTGAGTTTTTTTCTACATATATACTTTTTCTTTTAAACATGTAATTATATTTACATTGAGACCGGGAGGTCTATATTCAATGTGTATTCTCTGTGCTTCAACCTGTGTGAGACTAAGGTATTTACAGAGGGTAACCAATGTAACATGACAATAAACTCACTTGACTTGACTTAACTCCACTGTTTAAGAAACGAGAGAGAGAAAACAGGGAATTATCGATCGGTTAGCCTTACATTGGGAGAGGGGAAGATGCTGGAGTCACTTATTAAAGATGTTATAGCAGCGCATTTGGAAAACAGTGACAGGATCGGTCAAAGTGATCATGGATTTATGAAGAGGAAATAAGACTTGACTAATCTGGAACAAGTAGAATGGATAAGGGATAGCCAGTGGATGTGGTGGATCTGGACTTTCAAAAAGCCTTTGACAAGGTCCCACACAAGAGATTAGTGTGGAAAATTAGAGCACATGGTATTGGGGGTAGGGTACTGACATGGATAGAGAACTGGTTGGCAGACAGGAAGCAAAGAGGAATTAATGGGTCCTTTTCAGAATGGCAGTGCCGCAAGCCTCGGTGCTGGGACCCCAGTTGTTTACAATATAAACGATTTAGAAGAGGGAATTAAATGTAACATCACTAAATTTGCGAATGACACAAAGCTGGGTGGTAGAGTGAGCTGCGAGGAGGATGCTATGAGGCTGCAGCATGACTTGGATAGGTTGGATGATGGGCAGAAGCACGGCAGATGCGGTATAATGTGGATAAATGTGAGGTTATCTCACAACAAACCAAAGAAACTTCCTCAATTACAGTATAATAACCGGAAAAAAATTAATATTAAAATTTTGGAAAGGCCCTACAACCCCCACAATTAAAATGTGGATTACGGAAATGTCGGAGACCCTATACTTAGAAAGAATTAGACTTGTCTTAATGGACAAACAAGATCTTTTCCATAAAATTTGGGCTCCATTCATTAACTATCTGAAGGGATAGATTGGCACAGCACGAGGACTCAGCTGAAACTTGAACTCAGGAACAGATGAAAAGCTATACTTTATAACCTACGAACCTATCTCCATTGATGTATTACAGGTAACCCATTCCACCTCCCTTGTTTTTCTGTTGTGTTTTTTTTTTTTTGCTTTCTTTTTTATTTGTAACTTTCTACCCTCTCTTTTTCTCGCTTTCTATAAAAAATAAAAATACTAGAAGCAGAAGTAATTGATAATGGAAAATTTTAATAATGTATGACTGATGTATATGAAAAGTTTTTTTTTACTATAATATGTAACTACATTTTATAATATGTCTACTTCTAATAAATAAATTTAAAAAAAATGTTAAAAATAAAAATAAATAAATGTGAGGTTATCCACTTTGGTGGCAAGAACAAGAAGGTAGATTATTATCTGAATGATGTCAGATTGGGAGATGACCTGGGCGTGCTTGTACATCAGTCACTGAAAGTAAGCATGCAGGTACAGCAGACAGTGAAAAAAAACTAATGTAATGTTGGCCTTCATTGTGAGAGGATTTGAGTTTAGAGGCAAGGAGGTCCTACTGCAGTTTACAGGGCCTTGGTGAGACCGCACCTGTTGTTTGCAATTTTGGTCTTCCAATTTGAGGAAGGAAATTATTGCTATTGAGCCAGTGCAGTGTAGGTTCACCAGGATAATTCCCAGAATGGCAGGACTGACATATGATGAAAGAACAGGTCGACCATGCTTGTATTCGCTGGAATTTAGGATGAGAGAGGATCTTATAGAAACACAGAAGGCAGTGGAGGCCAATTCATTGGATGTTTTCAAGAGAGAGTTAGATTTAGCTCTTAGGGTTAAGGTAATCAAGGGTACGGGGGAAAAGCCAGAAAGGGTAACTGATTTTTGAATGGTGGTGCTGGCTCGAGGGGCCAAAATGGCCCACTCCACCTATTTTCTATGTTTCTCTATGTTTCTATGGTCCTCGATTCCCCTACTCTGGGCAAGAGACTGCATCTACCCGATCTATTCTTTTCATGATTTTATACACCTCAGTAATATCACCCCTCATACTCCTTCTCTCTAAGGAATAGAGTCCCAGTCTACTGAACCTCTCCTTATAGCTCAGACCATCTAGCCCTGGTAACATCCTTGTAAATCTTCTCTGTACCCTTTGCAGCTTGACAACATCTTTCCCATAACATGGTGCCCAATTTGGTGTTTTAGGTTGTGTTTATGTGTGTGTGGGGGGGGGGGGGGGGGGGGGGGTTGAAACAGGGCTTGCTGTCTCTCCCTTCGGGGGAATGTGACTTTTTTTGTCGTATCCCCCTTCTCTGCCTCCGTCTGCGCTGAGGCCTAATGGTGGAGCTGGCGACCTCGAGGCCCCGGAGGCAGCCTGTCAGGACTCGCCCTGGACTCGCTCCCTCGCTGGAACGGCGCTCCCGTGAGCGGCTGTGACGCTCCTGTGAGGGCGGCCTGGCGAGGGGCTGAGGCGCTCCCATCGGGGCGGCCCATCCCGAGGGAAACGGCGCTCCCGTGAGGGCGGCCCAACTCGAGGGTGGAACGGCGCTCCCGTGGGGGCGGCCCAGCTCGAGGGAAACGGCGCTCCCGTGAGGGCGGCCCAGCCCGAGGGAAACGGCGCTCCCGTGGGGGCGGCCCAGCTCGAGGATGGAACGGCGCTCCCGTGAGGGCGGCCCAGCCCGAGGGTAACGGCGCTCCCGTCGGGGTGGCCCAGCTCGAGGGTGGAACGGCGCTCCCGTCGGGGCAGCCCAGCTCGAGGGTAACGGCGCTCCCGTCGGGGCGGCCCAGCTCGAGGGTAACGGCGCTCCCGTGAGGACGGCCTGGCGCGGGGCTGAGACGCTCACGTGAGGGCGACCCGGCTCGGGGCTGGAACGGTGCGCCGGTGGCTGAGACGGCGTTCTGGAGGCGGCGGCCTGAGTCCGGGGTTCGGCCGCGGGCCAGTGGACGACGTCAACAGCTGCGTCCGCTGGACTGGAGGGCGGCAGCTTCGACCACCCCGGGCCGCGGTGTTTGAACCGACCCGTTCGCAGAGCTCGGTGAGCCGCGGGACTGATCTACCATCGCCCGGTGGGGTATCGCCTCAGCGCAGAGGGAGAAGAGGAGGGAAGAGACTGCAGCCCTAAGATTTTTGCCTCCATCACAGTGAGGAGGTGCTTGGTGGACTCACTGTGGTGGATGTTAATTTGTGTTTACTGTCTGTTCTGTTGTCTATTATTGTATGTATGACTGCAGGCACGAAATTTCGTTCAGACTGAAAGGTCTGAATGACAATAAAGGAAATTCAATTCAGAACGGAACACAATATTCTAAATGCGGTCTCACCAATGTCTTATACTCTTAACATCGCCAAACTCAGACCCTCTCTCACACCGCCCGCTGCTGAAAGACTCATCCATGCCTTCATCTCATCCCGACTGGACTATTGCAACTCACTTCTCCTTGGCATCAGCTCCACCTACATCAACCGACTCCAACTGGTCCAGAACGCAGCTGCCCGACTCATCACCCACACCAAATCCTGGCATCACATTACTCCAGTTCTCAAACAACTTCACTGGCTTCCCATCTCCCACCGGATCACCTACAAAATCCTGGTCCTCACCTACAAAGCCCTCCACCATCTGGCCCCCCCCATATCTCACTGACCTCCTCTCCCCCTACCAACCCTCACGGTCCCTCAGATCCACATCAGCCGGTCTCCTCTCCATCCACAAGTCCAACCTCCGCAGTTTTGGGGACAGAGCCTTCTCCAGGGCAGCCCCCAGGCTCTGGAACTCCCTCCCCTAACTGATCCGCAATTCCGTGTCCCTCACCACCTTCCAGTCCCGCCTCAAGACCCATCTCTTCACCTCTGCCTATCCTTAGCCCCACGTCCCCGTCCCTTTTCATCTGTGCATTAATTGCCTCATACTGTGTTTTGTATTGAATTCTGTCTTTACTTTGTGTACTAGTCATGTCTCTACTATTTATTTCATTCCCCTTACATGTTTTTCCTCTACATGCTCAATTTTTGTACGGTGTCCTTGAGACTCTTGAAAGGCGCCCATAAATAAAATTTATTATTATTATTATTATTATACAACTGCAACATGACCTCCCAACTTCTATACTCAATACTCTGACTGATGAAGGCCAAAGTGCCAAAAGCCATTTTGACCCCCTTATCTACGTGTGACTCGACCTTCAAGGAACCATGCACCTGCACTCCTACATCCCTCTGCTCTGCATCACTCTCAAGAGCCCTACCATTCACTGTGCAGGTCCTGCCTATGTTTGACTTCCCTGAAATGCAAAACCTCACATTTCTCTGTATTAAATTCCATCAACCATTCCTCAGCCTACTTGGCCAATCGATCAAGATCCTTCTGCAATTTTTCACAACCATCTACACTAACTGCAAAACTGCAATGTATCATCTGAAAACTTGCTAATCTTGCCGTGTATGTTCTTATCCAGATCATTGATATAGATGACAAACAGTAACGGGCCCAGCACCGAACCCTGAGGCACACCACCAGTCACAGGCCTCCGCTCTGAGAAGCAACCTTCCACCATGCTTCCTTCCATGAAGCCAATTTTCTATCAATTCAGCTATCTCTCCTTGGATCCCATGCAATCTAACCTTCCAGAACAGCCTACCATGCGGAACCTGGTCGATTGCTTTGCTAGTCTATATATATACAACATCTACAGCTCTGCCCTCATTGACTTGTTTGGTCACGTGACATCTTCAAAAAACTCAATCAGATTTGTGAGACACAACCTCCCACGTACAAACCCATGCTGACTATCCCTAATCAGCCTTTGTTTGTCTAAATGCCTGTATATCCTATCGCTCAGAATACTCTACTAACTTTCCAACTACAGATGTTAAGCTCACTGGCCTATAGTTCCCAGCATTTTCCCTGCAGCCCTTCTTGAACATTTGCCACTGTCCAATCTTCTGGCACCTCTCCTGTAGTTAAAGAGGACTCGTCAATTTCAATCAGAACTTCTGCAATTTCCACTCTGGGTTCCCACAATGTCCTCAGATATATCTGATCAGACCCTGGAGATTTGTCTACCTTCATTCACGATATGTCAGCACCTTCAGTAAATTTGCATTGCCTCAAAGCAAGCATTTATACTTTAGGTAAAGTGACCAGATTGCTCAAGGGAATCCAAATGAGTTTGCATGAAACTGTATTGTTTTAGCATTTTCTTTTTAGTCATATGCTTCAAACCCATTGCAATAAATAGATAATAGGTGCAGGAGTAGGCCATTCGGCCCTTCGAGCCAGCACCGCCATTCACTGTGATCATGGCTGATCATCCACATTCAGTAACCCGTTCCTGTCTTCTCACCATATCCCCTATCTTTAAGAGCTCTATCTAACTCTCTCTTGAACGCATCCAGAGAATTGGCCTCCACTGCCTTCTGAGGCAGCGAATTCCACAGATTCACAACTCTTTGGGGTGAAAATGTTTTTCCTCATCTCTGTTCTAAATGGCCTACCCCATATTCTTAAACTGTGGCTCCTGGTTCTGGACTCCCCCAACTTCGGGAACATGTTTCCTGCCTCTAGCGTGTCCAATCCCTTAATAATCTTATATGTTTCAATAAGATCATCCTACTAAATTCCAGAATATACAAACCCAGCCGCACAATTCCGGAAGTGGCGGCGCTGTTGAACAGCTGCGGCTCGCCTGCAGTCCGTCTGTTTTTACTTTTTTTGTTGTTTTTTTTGTCTTGTTTTAGTTAAATTTTAGTTTATTAGGCTGTGTTATGTGTGGTGGGGGGGGGTGAAACATGTTTTTTTGTCTTCCTTCGGGGGAATGCGACTTTTTCTTGTCGTATCCCCCTTCCCTGCCTCCGTCTGCGCTGAGGCCTAATTGCGGAGCTGGCGGTCTCCAACTGTCAGGACTACAGCTGGCCGACTTCGGGGCTGAGGCGGCGGCGGCCCGACTCGGAGCTGAGGCTGCGGGACTCGGAGCTGAGGCTGCGGGACTCGGAGCTGAGGCTGCGGGACTCGGAGCTGAGGCAGCGGGACTTAGAGCTGAGGCGGCGGCGGCCCGTCTCGCTGATGCGGCGTTCCAGGTTTCGGCAGCGGCCCGACTCGGAGCTGAGGCTGCGGGACTCGGAGCTGAGGCGGCGGGACTCGGAGCTGAGGCGGCGGGACTCGGAGCTGAGGCTGCGTTCCGGCGGCGGCCCGACTCGGAGCTGAGGCTGAGGGACTCGGAGCTGAGGCAGCGGGACTCGGAGCTGAGGCAGCAGCGGCCCGATTCACTGGGGCAGCGTTCCAGCTTTCAGCAGCGGCCCAACTCGGAGCTGAGGCTGTGGCGGCCCGACTCGGAGCGGAGACGGCATTCCGGCTTTCGGCAGTGGCCCGAATCGGAGCTGAGGCGGCGGCGACATCACTTCGGAGGTCCGCTGGACTGGAGGGCGGCATCTTCGGCCTGGATCGCCTCAGCGCAGAAGGAGAACAAGGAGGGAAGAGACAGAGACTAAGACTTTTGCCTCCATCACAGTGAGGAGGTGCTTGGTGAACTCACTGTGGTGGATGTTAATTTATGTTTATTGTATGTTTTGTTATTTATTATTATTGTGTATGACTGCAGGCAACGAAATTTCGTTCAGACCGAAAGGTCTGAATGACAATAAAGGAATCTAATCTAATGTATCCACATTTGTCAGTCCCGCCATCCAAGGAATTAACCTTGTGAACCTACGTTGCACCCCCTCAATAGCAAGACTGTCCTTCCTCAAATTTGGAGACCAAAACTGCACAAAATACTCCAGGTGTGGTCTCACTAGGGCCCTGTACAACTGCATAAGGACCTCTTTGCTCCTATACTCAATTCCTCTTGTTATGAAGGCCAACATGCCATGAGCTTTCTTCACTGCCTGCTGTACCTGCATGCTTACTTTCAGTAACTGATGAACAAGGACCCCCAGATCTCTTTGTACTTCCCCTTTTGCCAACTTGTCACCATTCAGATAGTAATCTGCCTTCCCGTTTTTGCCACCAAAGTGGATAACCTCACATTTATCCACATTAAACTGTATCTGCCAAGCATCCACCCACTCACCCAACTTGTCCAAGTCACCCTGCATCCTCATAGCATCCTCCTCACACTTCACACTGCCACCCAGCTATGTGTCATCTGCAAATTTGCTAATGTTACTTTGAATCCCTTCATGTAAATCATTGATGTATATTGTAAATAGCGGTCTCAGCACCGAGCCTTGCGGTACCCCACTAGCCACTGCCTGCCATTCTGAAAGGGATCTACTCTTTGTTTCCTGTCTGCCAACTAATTTTCTATCCATGTCAATACCCTACCCCCAATAACATGTGCTCTAATTTTGCCCACTAATCTCCTATGTGGGACATTATCAAATGTTTTCTGAAAATCCAGGTATACTACATCCACTGGCTCTCCTTTGTCCATTTTCCGAGTTACATCCTCAAAAAATTCCAGAAGATTAGTCAAGCATGATTTCCCCATCGTAAATCCATGCTGACTCGGATCGATCCTGTTACTGCTATCCAAATGTGTCGCTATTTCATCTTTTATAATTGACTCCAGCAGCTTCCTCACCACCGATGTCAGGCTAACTGGTCTATAATTCCCTGTTTTCTTTCTCCTGCCTTTTGTAAAAAGTGGGATAACATTAGCCACCCTCCAATCCACAGGAACTGATCCTGAATCTATAGAACATTGGAAAATGATCACCAATGCGTCCACGATTTCTGGAGACCCTTCCTTAAGTACCCTGGGATGCAGACCATCAGGCCCTGGGGATTTATCAGCCTTCAGACCCATCAGTCTACCCAACACCATTTCCTGCCTAATGTGAATTTACTTCAGTTCCTCCGTCACCCTAGATCAGAAGGCGGCAACCTAGTTCTGCGTAGGGGCCAGGACGCATGTCTGAGCGGATGGCGGGCCACATCTATCATGTGTACATATGGATCCCGCCCCGGATGGCAGGCATCAAATTATGTGTTCACATAGATCCCACCCTTTCGAGGATGCCACCCGAAGCATCGGCCCCTAGTTACGGGCACTCACGAACATTGCGTACCTACGGACCATTGCCTTGGCTCTGTCCTGAAGGCGGTGGCTCAAATACTCACTCGTCCCCGGCCTATTGACAACACAGATCCCGACAGTGAAGCCAAGACACAGAAGGGGCGCGGCCGTGCCGGCGGCTTTGCACAGGATGCTGTACAGTCAGAGCTCTGTGCGCGGCGCTGCTCGGTGGCTCCGCCATTACGGCCGCCAGCGCAGGCCTCCTTGCATGCTTGCATCACCGCGCCTAGGCGCTGCGGTCTCGGGCCCGGGAAATACCGGAGATGACGGAAGTTTGCGGGCCGAAAATTACGGGGAAAATAATACGCCTGCGGGCCGGATGATTTCGGGTTATGGGCCGCATTCGGCCCGGGGGCCGTAGGTTGCCGACCCCTGCCCTAGATCCTCTGGCCACTAGTCGATCAGGGAAATTGTTTGTATCTTCCTTAATGAAGACGGATCCAAAGTACCTGTTCAACTCGTCTGCCATTTCCTTGTTCTCCATAATAAATTCACCTGTTTCAGTCTTCAAGGGTCCAACTTTGTTCTCAACTAATTTTTTCCTCTTCACATACCTAAAGAATCTTTTACTATCCCCCTTTATATTCTTGGCTAGCTTGCCTTATACCTCATCTTATCTCCCCGTATTACCTTTTTAGTTATCTTCTGTTGCTCTTTAAAAATTTTGCAATCCTCTGGCTTCCTGCTCATCTTTACTATGTTATACTTCTCTTTTATTTTTATACTGTCCTTGACTTCCTTTGTCAACCACGATCGACATATCAGCACCAACTTAATTATTTACTCTATATTCACCATATGCATCTTGTAAACACACTTTGGAAACAACTGTTTGGCATTGTTTTGAAAGTATTTTGTCTTGCTGTTCAAAACAACACATTTCCACATCGTACATTACCTGACGTCCTACCTATTTCATATCTTAGTCCATGCAAGACTTCCTGCATTCTTAAAGCCTCCTTTCTCACGTAGTTTTGTATTGGAAATAAATTTGGATTCATAATACTCTGTACACGAATAGGGTATGTGGCAATTAACTCTTATGGATTGCACTATTGGTTGTTAAATCCACTCTTGTTAACAGCTTGGAATGCTGAGAAAACGAATGCTGGACGACTGATTGATTTTGATTTAATTTATTGTCATTGTCTTCAATTAAGAGACAACAAAATTCTTTTTCCCTCACAGTCATACAAAAAAATAAAATTAAAAAACCCCACAAAAACACAGAACACAGTAGTCCACAACACAAACATCCCCACAGCGGCACCAAAGTTCCTCACTGTGAGGGAAGGAACCAAAGTCCAGTCAACCTCCTCACTGATGTTCACCCATGGTCGGGGCCTCCCGAGCACCCCGTAGTCGCCGCTACGGGCAGCCCGATGTTCAGGCCCTCTCGCCGGGAAAAATAGAACCCCGACGTCGAACGGGAGAACATCCTCAGCGGCCTGGACCTCTGAATCGGCCATCTTCCACCAGAGTCCGCGGCTCCCGATGTCCACAGGCCGCGCTGGGCGGAGATTCGCGCTGGCGACCCCCGGCAAAGGGTCCCAGGACTCCGCGATGTTAAAGTCAGCGCCGCCCGCGTTGGGAGCTCTGCACCCACAGCTCTGCGATGTTGGAGCAGCAGCCCAACACCCCGGAGCTCCAAGCGGCGATCCCAGGTAAGGCCTCGCCTGCTCCGCGATGATTCCAGCGCCTCGCCGCCGCTGCTGAAGCTCTGGTCCGGTCCGGCAGGAAAGGCCGCGCCAATCCAGTTGGTAGGCCACCGGGGTGGGGGGGGACTCGGATATTAGCCGCATCCTCGCCAGGAAGCGACTGAAGGACGGTTCCCCCTTACCCTACCTGCTTCCCCCCACATAAAATACTGAAAAAAAACTAAAAGTCACCATGCACACAATCATATTTCCCAATGTCTCAATGCAGAAGTAGAACAAAGATGGTGTTACAAATATCTGGACAGTTTAGTTTCATTATGAGGCATCAATCTGATTAAAAATCCACTTGCTTGCAGAAAGAAATGCTTATTTGATGCAGAGAGGATATGTGTGGTATATACTTTGCTTATTTGGTTTATCACAATTAGCACAATGATTTTTTGAGTCTGAGGTGATTGCCATTCTATTTTTCCCACTGTAATGAGTCGACTCGAACACACATCAAGATACACATATTTATTAAATCTACATACAGCAAGGATCTGCAGTCATCACATCTCCGAACTGCTATTCATTCTAACTAGCGCAAGCAGGCTCTTGATAATATGAAGTACATAGTAGGCGGAGTCACTACTGACAAACACTATAATTAACTAGTATGAAATAGCCAATCTGCATCCTTCCTTGTAGAAACAAAAGAAGCATCGGTGGCTAAGCAATATAGGAGGGATATTAATAATACATTTGCAGAATTACACAAAATCGCCATATCTAACGGGTGGCCTGCAAACCCTTCCAGCCATTGTGCGGTACGAGTCCGCCTCACCTTTAATTGGAGAAGAAACCGGGGAGGGAAATGGGGAAATGACCGGTGTCCCGACAGGCAGGGAGGGTGACGAGATAGGCGAGCTAGACGCCAAACGCCACGGGGAGACTGCAGTGGGAACAATAGGTGGCAGTTGGAACGCGGGACCGACTGTGGGAGGGTATACGAAATGCGAGACATCAGGATACGGAGTCGCAGGATGCTGTTCCTTCACCGGAAGGATATGTTGATGGTTGCGTCTGTAGATGGCTCCGTCTGCTTCGACCAGATAAGAGCGCTGTTCTATGGCAGGGCCGTAGATGCGTCCCAGACGTGCATAGCCCTTGTTTGTCTGGAGACAGACCACTTGTCCACCAGTGAGAGATTTAAGTGGCTTGCTGAACTTGTCGAAGAAGACTTTCTGCGTATCACGTTTGGATTGTCGTTGCTTCTGAACTGCAGTTGGGGAACGAACTTGTGGCTGAAAAAGCTGTTGGGACACAGGCAGAGGAGCACAGGTTTGGCTAGACATCAGTCGTTGGGCTGGAGAACCCAGTATGGGATCCCGCGCAATATTCTTTAGGTTGAGCAAGTCCAGGTACACGTCTGATTTGGCAAGGTATGACCACTCCATGAGTTGTTTTGCACTCCGGACCGTGCGTTTGGCGAGTCCGTTGGACTGTGGGAATTCAGGGCTGCTGGTAATATGTTGAAAGTCCCATCGTTGTGCAAAGTTTTTTAAAAGCTTGGCTGGTGAACTGTCTGCCGTTGTCGGACTGGATACGTGCAGGGGAGCCGAGCACGGAGAGGTGGCGCTGCAACTTTTCGATTACTGCTTCAGAAGTAGTGGTTTGAAGTAAGTCGATTTCGAAGCAGCCAGAGTAAGAGTCTACAAGGACCAGATAGTGTTTCCCATGCCATTCGAAGATGTCAGTGGCTAACGTGGACCATGGGAGAGGGGGTACTGGGTGCAGCAGTGGAGGCAGCTTTTGCTGATGTGGCGTCAGGCTAACAAACACTATAATTGGCTAGTATGAAATAGCCAAGCTACACCCACCTTGGAACAGTACTGAGTTTGAAACAATAGGAGTTATTCCAAGTGCACAGCACATAAAAACCTACATGTCAACATGGGCCTTCCCTACTTTTCTTCATCTAACTCTTATAATGCTTTTCCTTTTTTTCTTAAATATATCTAGTGCCTATTAAGTACGTTCATGCTATTTGTCTCAACCATTCGATTTACTGAGTTGCTTATTCCTATCACTCTTTGTGAAATTGCCCTGAATAGCTGAATTTTCTTTTTGATATGAGAATAAAGATATCTTTATTCTCATATCAAAAAAAATTCGAGAATGGGCTCCTATATATCGACGAGACCAAGTTTAGACTTGGCAATCGTTTCGCTGAACACTTACACTCAGTCCTCCTTCAACTGTCTGAAGAAGGGTCTCGACCCAAAACGTCACCCATTCCTTCTCTCCAGAGATGTTGCCTATTCTGCTGAGTTTAGCTTTTTGTGTCTACCCAGCAGTATGAACATTGATTTCTCAGATTTCAAGTAACATGCATTTCTTTTCCCACCCCTCTTTCTACCCCCCCCCCTCCCCTTTCACTCCCTCTCCTTTCCCCGCCCCCTCCTTCCCCGACCCCTCCCACAGAAGTTATGTGAAAAATTAAATAAACACGATAATTTTTTCAACTCGCACTATATATTTTTCCAACTATACACAGATGATGCAGCTCACATTAGAGAATATCGTAATACAACCATTTCCTAGGTACGCACCCCCCCCCATTACATGGATTGCCTTTAATCTAGTACCATCCTTATGAATCTTTTGCACCGTCAAGAGCTATGTAATTTTTTTATATGTTGATCAAAACAATTCATATGCGATCCTGTGTTTGATATAACTTGCCTGCAATTCAATGCTTTCCATCTAGAACTGAATCCTAACGCTTGTACTTTAAATGGACTAAATAAACTTTCACTGAACACTTCCGCTCAGTCCGCCTTAGCCTAACTGATCTCCCGGTTGCTCAGCACTTTAACTCACCTTCCCATTCCCAATCTGACCTTTCTGTCCTGGGCCTCCTCCTTTGTCAGAGTGAGGCCCAGCACAAATTGGAGGAGCAGCACCTCATATTTAGCTTGGGTAATTTACAACCCAGCAGTATGAACATTAACGTCTCTAACTTCTAAATAGCCCTTGCTTTCCCTCTCTCTCCATTCCCTCCCCCTTCCCAGTTCTCCCACCAGTCTTACTGTCTCCGACTATATTATATCTGTCCTGCCCACTCCCCTGGCATCAGTCTGAAAAAGGGTCTCGACCTGAATGGTCACCCATTTCTTCTCTCCAGAGATGCTGCCTGTCCCGCTGAGTTACTCCAGCATTTTGTGTCCACCTTCGGAATAAACTTTGACATTCTAATTTCATATGAAGAAAGACTGGATAGACTTGGTTTATACTCTCTAGAATTTAGGAGATTGAGAGGGGATCTTATAGAAACTCACAAAATTCTTAAGTGGTTGGACAGGCTAGATGCAGGAAGATTGTTCCCGATGTTGGGGAAGTCCAGGACAAGGGGTCACAGCTTAAGGATAAGGGGGAAATCCTTTAAAACCGAGATGAGAAAAACTTTTTTCACACAGAGAGTGGTGAATCTCTGGAACTCTCTGCCACAGAGGGTAGTTGAGGCCAGTTCATTGGCTATATTTAAGAGGGAGTTAGATGTGACCCTTGTGGCTAAGGGGATCAGAGGGTATGGAGAGAAGGCAGGTACGGGATACTGAGTTGGATGATCAGCCATGATCATATTGAATTGAATTGAATTGAATCCTTTATTTGTCATTGAGACCTTTCGGTCTGAACGAAATGCTGTTGCCTGCAGCCATACATGTAATAATAACAAAACACAATAAACACAAATTAACATCCACCACAGTGAGTTCACCAAACACCTCCTCACTGTAATGGAGGCAAAAGTCTTAGAGTTACTGTCTCTTCCCTCCTCTTCTCCCTCTGCGCCGAGGCGATACCCCACCGGGCGATGGTAAGTCAGTCCCGCGGTTCAAGCTCCGCGGCCCGGGGGTGGTCGAAGCTGCCGCCCTCCAGTCCAGCGGACGCAGCTGTTGCAACGGGTGCTCCGGAAAACAGGCACCAGCCTGTGACCTGCGAGCTCCCGACATTGCCATCCACTGGCCCGCGGCCGAGCCCCGGATCCAGGTCGCCGCCGCCAGAACGCCGCCTCAGCCGCCGGTGCACCGTCTCCGCCCCGCACTGGGCCGCCCACACGGCAGCGTCTCAGCCCCGCACCGGGCTGCTCACACGGCAGCGCCTTCCAGCCGGTAGCCGCGCCGCCCGCACGGGAGTGTCTCAGCCCCGCGCCGTCCGCCCTCACCGGAGCGCCGAGTCGTGCAGCTACCCGGACGTCGCCACAGCTCGAAGACGGCCAGCCTCGCGTTGGTGAGTCCTGGCTGGCTCTACCTCCGGACCCTCGAGGTCGGTCGCAGGTTGGAGGCCGCCAGCTCCGCCATTAGGCCTCAGCGCAGACGGGGGAAGAGAAGGGGGATACGACAAAAAAGTCGCATTCCCCCGAAGGGAGAAACAGAAAGCCCTGTTTCACCTCCCCCCCACACACATAACACCACCTAATAACCAAAAAAAATTACTAAACTAGACAAAAAAAAAACAAAAAAAAAAACAACACAAAAAAGTAAAAACAGACAGACTGCAGGCGAGCCGCAGCCGTATCACAGCGCCGCCACTTCCGGACAAATTTTGAATGGCGGTGCAGGCTCGAAGGGCCGAATGGCCTACTCCTGCACCTAATTTCTATGTTTCTATGTTTCTATGTAATGTGATTTGTAAAGTTTGAACTCTAAATGCTACCTGCATTCTTTTCAGACTCGCTAAGCTATAGCTATAGGTGGCTTCTTTATTCTTAACAGAATGGACTTCCTCATAGCTTTGGTTATTGAAATCATCTTGGCAAATTAAGCTGTTTTACATTTTTTTACTTTGTTAACTTTTAGCGACTACAGCGCAGAAACAGGCCCTTTGACCCAGCTTGCCATACCGACCAAAATGCCTACCTAAGCAAGTCCTGTTTACCTGTGTTTGGCCCATATCCCTAAAAATATTTCCTATCCATGTACCTGTCTAAATATTCTTTAAACATTCTAATTGTACCTTTATCACTTCTGGTTAACATGCACACCTTCTCCGTATGATATCACCTCAGTTCTCCAAACATTTAATTTTGTATTAATTAAACCTTACAATTTGCTGTAGCCGAAACATTTTATTACTTTTAATTCCGATCAAATCATTGTTGCATTTAATAAACAACGGGGGTCACTGATCCGTCAGAAATATTTATTCCACTTTTATTTTTACCACTTTTTAATGATGTAATCAGAAATTACTTCTCAACCAATACCACAAAAGAAAGCAAGGGGATTACCAAGATGTTGTCATAATGCTGTTCATGGGATCATCTTTTGCACAACCATATATCTGTGCTACATATTATATTAGTCATCATATTTCAAAAGTACTTCTATAGTACAATGTTTTGACAAACTGGGATGAAAGCCACGTTCGAAATGAAGGCGAGTCTTATTTGAAAATTATGCCTTTGAAGCATGTCTGTTTAATGAATTGAATATCAGCAGGAGTTAAGTGTGCGATCCAGTTAGCACTATTAACATTTACATTTGAATGACACTAATATAACATTAAAAAAAAGCTTTCTTTTCCTAGCATCTTGTTCTGTAGTTTTGGTGAATGGAAGACAGACAAGAATGCTTTGCAGCATTGGCAAGCCAGTTTTTTAACTATATATACACACCTCTGGAATGACTGCTGCAAGCAGGCAAGTATGATCATGTCAGGAAGTAGGAGTGTGATCTCTAGTAGGAAATGCTTGAATGGAATGCTGAAGAAAAGGAATAAATAGTAAAGCCATGTTCTAGGTTACACGATATAATCAAAACTAATGGTGAGATTCAATAGGCCGGAAATAGTGGTGAACTGAGATTTAAAGACTGAAAACACACCAAAGAAAGACTAAAGAAGTAAAACATCAATCATTCCTCATTGGTATTGCTGGGGCACAACAATGGTTATGGAACCAAACAATTTCCTGGTAAAGACTTGGCTCCATAACTAACTATGGCTCAAACTAAGCTGTTCCACTACATTCGAATACTGGCAGCTACTTGACAATCTGGAAATTGCTCAGTGTGTGTCCTATCCTCAAAAAGCAGAACAAATCTAATCATGCTAGTAACCTCCCAGTCAGGCTCCTCTTGAGCACAAACAAAGTGATGAGAGATATAGTTGACTGTGTGATCAAGTAGCACTTACTCTGTTAACATGGTCACAAAGGCCCAATGTAGGTTTTGTCAAGACCACTCAACTCCAGACCACATTATTGACTGGACCAAAAGGATGAATTCCAGAGATGAGATAATTGCCTTGTCCATTAAGGCAGCATTTAACTGTGCGTGCCATCAAAGAGTTCTGGCAAAACTGGTGAATGGAGAGAGAGCACTCTAAGATGGAGTCAAAACTCACACAAAGGAAGATTGTTGTGATTATTGTATATCAGTCATTCCTGCCCCAGGACATCATTGCGGGAATTCCTCAGGGTAATGTTCAAGGCATATCTATTGTATGCGGCTTTATCAATGAACTTCAGCTGGGGAGATTCATTGATGATTGCATAGTCTTGAATTTAATTTGCAATTCTTCAACAAATGAAACAGGGCAACTAAATAAATCATCTGGACCAATCACGTAAATATTGTAGCAGCAGGAACAGATCAGAAGCTGGGTCGTCAACAGTGAGTGAGTCGTGATGCCTGTGAACCTATCCATCATCTGTAAGCCACGTCAGAAACGTGAAATAATATTTTCCACATATCTGAATGACTCCAGCTCAACTCAATTAATTTAATACCATCCAGGACAAAGCAGAATATAACAGATCAACCACTCCAAATATTCATTCCCTCCACCACTATGCACTAGTGTGCACCATCTAGACTCATGGTTCCAGACATCCCACCCAAATATCATCTCTTCAAGCCCCAGAAGAATGTTGTATGTTTCAATGAAATTACATCTCATCCGTATAAATTTAATAGACTATTCCCACCATCCCAACTTCCATTAAATCGCTCCTTGCACAACAAATCCACAATCCTAAGAATTAATCTGGTGATCCGTAACTGGACTCATTCAATCATTCATATCTTTGGGAGAACAAATATGTATATAGGGAGACATTTATGTTTATAGGAAGACCAAACATGTATTCATTTTTCTGACATGGTTTCACCAGGGCCCTATATGATTGAAACAAAATATCATTCATACTTCAATCTGCTTGAACTAGAGGCCAACATGCCACTTGCCTTCACAAATGCTTCTGACACTTGCAAAATTCCAATGATTCAGTCATAAGGCCATTCAGGTGTCACTGAACACCTTTCAATCTGAATCCTTTTAAAGGAAACATTTTCCTAGTATTTCTATCAAAGCGGATGATCTGGCATTTTTATTTATTCTGCCATATCCTTGTGCATTCACTTAAGATGTCTATGCACCTCAAAGCATATCTGCATCTCCTCACAATTCAACTGACCATCATCAAGAAATTTGGATATATTTCAATTGACTCCTTGAAATCATTGATGTTGATCAGTTAATAAACAGCTGGGGCCCTACCGCTGATTGTAGCATCTTACTTCATAGCTGCCTAACATGAAAATTATTAATTCATTCCTACTCTTTGTTTCACAAATTAGCTGTTCTTACTGGTGTTTTACCCCCAATACCATGCACTTAATTTTTTTTCGTAATTTTGAGGGGCATCTTATTGAAGGTCTGCTGATAAATCCAAATACGGTATATCAACTGGTTTGCTCAATTCTATTTTGCTGTTACAACAGAAATATTATTACAGATTTTTCAATTGTGATTTTGTTTTTATAAATCTATAAATATTCTGCCAAATCCTTTTGCGTTCCAAGTGCTTTATCACAATTTCCTTGATAATAGATTATAATATTTTATCTGTTCCTGGTGCATGCAAACTACAGTCATGTTTTCTTTCTCCCTTCTTTCTTACAAAGTGGGGTTATACTTGATACCTTCCAGTATGTGGAATTTTGGAAGATGTCCACAATGGTGATATATCCACAATGTCCATTAAAACTTCATTCAAACCTATGGCTTGCAGCTCATCAGGGGATTTATCAGATTTTAGTTCTGTAATCTTTACAATTTTATTTTTTAAATACATATCTATCTATCTATCTATCTATCTATCTATCTATCTATCTATCTATCTATCTATCTATCTATCTATCTATCTATCTATCTATCTATCTATCTATCTATCTATCTATCTATCTATCTATCTATCTATCTATCTATCTATCTATCTATCTATTATTATATAAAACTCTCGCCCCAGATTCCGAAACGGAACTCCGTCCGGCCGTCCGTCCGGCAGCCTGGCCCACTCCCTTTGCTGGCGCGCTCCCTTTGATTCTCCGCAACTCCAAAACCGGACGCAGGACCGCCCGCGTCTTTTCAACTTCGGCAGAGATTTCGCTTTTCTTTCTAAGTATGCGCTTCTCATTCCATTCCGTCGTGTTTAAGCGCACGTTTTAAATCAAAACTTTACCCCCCCCCCCCCCCCAAAAACAAGCCTCACCAGCACCAGCCCCTGCTGAACATTCCATCGTGTGATGTCACAATGCCCAATGCTCACAGATGACCAATCGGAATGGATCCATTTACATATGCCATCACCAGCCCCAGCCATTGGAGAACATTCCATCGTGTGATGTCACAATGCCCGATGCTCACAGATGCCCAATCGGAATGGACCCATTTACATATGCCTATGCAGGAGCCCCAGCCAATGGTGAACGTTCCATCGTGTGATGTCACAATGCCCAGTGCTCATAGACATCGTTGCCATAGTGACAGTACAGAGAGTCAGATGTGGGCCGAGGAGCCTTCAAGACAACATGAGATGTTCCCATATTGTGTGAAAATATTTACGTCATTCACCCCTGAACCTCGATAAGAACACCACCTGCACATCTTAATTAAATTAGAGAAAAACGGAAAAGAGGTCGGGCATTTACACTTTTAAGGCTCTGTGTGTGTCGAAGCTTCGTGTGTGTGATGCCGCACCGCAAACCCCCCCACCACCCCCCCCACGCGTTGCCGAGACGGACCCGACTTCGACGACTTCAAGATACGCTATTTTAAGACGGCAGGGACCCGACTTCGACGACCAAATCTCCCCTGGGGGCTACAGGTAGGGAACGGTCTTTATGCACTTTTCCAACTCTGTGTGTGGGGGTGGTTAGTGTGTGTGATGCCGCCCCCCACCCCACAGTGGGGGCTACGGGTAGGGAACGGCTGCGTTGGGGGATCAGACCCAACGGGTTTGCCATTGGTCGTCGTGTTTAAGTGCACGTTTTTAATCAAATCCTAACCCACCCCCCCCCAATATTTCAAAAATAAACTGGCTTCTCACCCCTAGAAGCAGCACCAGCCCCAGCCCCTGGTGAACGTTCCATCGTGTGATGTCACAATGCCCAATGTTCAAATACATTGTTGCCATAGAGGGAGTACAGAGAAGGTTCACCAGACTGATTCCTGGGATGTCAGGACTTTCATATGACGAAAGACTGGATAGACTCGGCTTGTACATGCTAGAATTTAGAAGATTGAGGGGGTATCCTATAGAAACTTACAAAATTCTTAAGGGGTTGGACAGGCTAGATGCAGGAAGATTGTTCCAGATGTTGGGGAAGTCCAGAACAAGGGGTCACAGTTTAAGGATAAGGGGTAAATCTTTTAGGACAGAGATGAGAAAAACATTTTTCACACAGAGAGTGGTGAATCTCTGGAATTCACTGGCACAGAAGGTAGTTGAGGCCTGTTCATTGGCTGTATTTAAGAGGGAGTTAGATGTGGTCCTTGTGGCTAAAGGGATCAGGGGGTATGGAGAGAAGGCAGGTACAGGATACTGAGTTGGATGATCAGCCACGATCATATTGAATGGTGGTGCAGGCTCGAAGGGCCGAATGGCCTACTCCTGCACTTAATTTCAATGGTTCTATGTTTCCCTCTCCACACCCCTCTCCCACCCATCCCTCTCTCCCCCCCCCCCCTTCCCTCTCTACGCCACCCCCTTCCTCCTACCCCTCTGTCCCTCTTCCATCACTCCCCCTACCCCTCTCCCCCTCCCTCCCCACTCTTTCCCCTCCCTCCCCCACCCCTCTCCCCCTCCCTCCCTCCTTCCCTACCTCCCCATCCTCCCCCTCCACCACATCTCTCTCCCCATCCCCCTCTCTCACCCCCTACCCCGCTCTCCTTTCCCTCCCAAATCTGTCCCATTTCCTCCACCTCCTCTCCCCTCCCTCCCCTCTTCACATCCCCCCTCCCTCCCCCCACCTGTGTGTTTGGGGGTTGGTTAATATGAGTTTGATGCCGCCGCCCCCCCCCCCCCCCCCCCCCCTGCAAAACGCCGTTGGGGAAACAGACCCAACGGGTCTGCACTTGGTCTAGTCTATCTTTAAAACTGTGTGCCTGTCGCCTGCCATCCGTCCGGCTGCCTGCCTGCCTTTCCATTCGTTCCCATCGTGTGATGTCACAATGCCCAATGCTCGCAGATGTCCAATCGCAATGCCAAATGCTCGCAGATGTCCAATCGGAATGGATCCATTTACATGTACGGCTTCCGACTGCATTTCTTCCTTTGATTCCCTGCAACTCCGAAACCAGACGCAGAATCGCCGACATCTTTTCCATTTCGGTAGAGATTTCACTTTTCTTTCTAAGTATCTGCTCCTCATTACATTTCGTCGTGTTTAAGTACATATTTTTAATCAAATCCTTCCCCCCCCCCAATATTTCAAAATATTATTTCAAAAATAAACTGGCTTTGCACCCATAGAATCAGCACCAGCCCCAGCCCCTGATGAACGTTCCATTGTGTGATGTCACAATCCCTGATGCTCACATATGTCCAATCGGAATGGATTCATTTACATATGCCTTTGCAGGAGCCCCAGCCCCTGGTGAACGTTCCATTGTGTGATGTCACAATGCCCAATGCTCAAATACATTGTTGCCATACAGGGAGTACAGAGAGGGTTCACCAGACTGATTCCTGGAATGTCAGGATTTTCAAATGAAGAAAAACTGGATAGACTCGCGTTGTACTCGCTAGATTTTAGAAGATTGAGGGGGTATCTTATAGAAAAGTATAACATTCTTAAGGGGTTGGACAGGCTAGATGCAGGAAGATTGTTCCGGATGTTGGGGAAGACCAGAACAAGGGGTCACACTTTAAGGATAAGGGGGAAATCCTTTAGGACAGAGATGAGAAAAACATTTTTCACACAGAGAGTGGTGAATCTCTGGAATTCTCTGCCACAGAAGGTAGTCGAGGCCAGTTCATTGGCTATATTTAAGAGGGAGTTAGATGTGGCCCTTGTGGCTAAGGGGATCAGAGGGTATGGAGAGAAGGCAGGTACAGGATACTGAGTTGGATGATCAGCCATGATCATATTGAATGGCGGTGCAGGCTCGAAGGGCCGAATGGCCTACTCCTGCACCTAATTTCTATGTTTCCATGTACAGGATACTGAGTTGGATGATCAGCCATGATCATATTGAATGGTGGTGCAGGCTAGAAGGGCCGAATGGCCTACTCCTGCACTTAATTTCTAAGTTTCCCTCTCTTCAACCCTCTCCCTCTCCCACCCATCACTCTCTCCCCCACCCCCCTTCACTCTCTACCCTATCCCCTTCCCTCTCTCCCCCCGCCCCCTTCCCCCTACCCCTCTGTCCCTCTTCCACCACTCCCCCATTCCTGCTACCCCTCCCTCCCTCCCTCCCCACTCTTCCATTTCTCTCCCCATTCTCTCCTCCCTCTCCCTCTCCCTCTCCTCACCCCTCTTCCATCCCTCTCTCCCCCACCCCTTCCCTCTCTACCCCACCCCCTTCCCACTCTCCCCCGCCCCTTCCCCTCTGTCCCTCTTCCACCACTCCCCCTACCCCTCCCTCTCCCACTTCTCTTCCCTTACCCCACCCCTCTCCCTCCCTCACCCCCCCTCCCTTCCCCTCTCTCCCCCACCCCTTCCCCTACCCCTCTGTCCCTCTTCCACCACTCCCCCTGTCCCTCTTCCACCACTCCTGCTACCCCTCTCCCCCTCCCTCCGTCCCTCCCCTCTTTTCCACTTCTCTCTCCCCCCACCCCTCTCCCCCTCCAATCCCACTCTCCCCCTCCCTCCACACTCTTCCCCCTCTCCCTCCTCATTCCCTTACCGTGCACAGTCTCTGTCTTTAAGAAGGAACTACAAATGCTGGAAAATCGAAGGCAGACATAAAAAAAGCTGGATAAACTCAGCGAGTGCGGCAGCATCTATGGAGCGAATTGAATGGTCAACGTTTTTGGCCGAAACCCGGAAGAAGGGTTTCGGCCAAAAACGTTGCCCTTTTCCTTCGGTCCATAGATGCTGCTGCACCCGCTGAGTTTATCCAGCTTTTTTGTTGTTGCACCAGCCTCTCTCTCTCTCTGCCCTTTTCTCTTCTCTCGACTCATGCACGCCCGCTCCAACCCCTCCCCCCCCTTCACGTCTCCCCCCCCTCCCCCTCTCCCTCTCCCTCTCCACCCTCCTCCTCCCCTTCGTCACAAAATAATTTTTGTGGGGGCGGGTCCTCAGTGTGTGTGACTGTTTGTGGAGGCGGCCACGCGCACTCCATTCAAGAAGACGCTCATCTGTTTGTGGAGGCGCGTGCTTAGTATGTGACAAAAGATCTTAAGATCTTTGTGTGTGACGACACACGCTCACCCCCCCCCCCCCCCTTTTGGTGCAGGAGGCGCGCGCAGCATCTGAACGCTCAGCGATTATTCGAATTCTTCACTAACCGTCATTCTGACTTTGCTTGTGAAGAGAAAAGTCCTGAATTGCATTTGTCTGATGCAGGAAGATTGTTCCCGATGTTGGGGAAGTCCAGGACAAGCGTGGTCACAGTTTAAGGATAAGGGGGAAATCTTCTAGGACCGAGATGAGAAAAACATTTTTCACACAGAGAGTGGTGAATCTCTGGAATTCATTGCCACAGAAGGTAGTTGAGGCCTGTTCATTGGCTATATTTAAGAGGGAGTTAGATGTGGCCCTTGTGGCTAAAGGGATCAGGGGGTGTGGAGAGAAGGCAGGTACAGGATACTGAGTTGGATGATCAGCCATGATCATATTGACTGGAGGTGCAGGCTCGAAGGGCCGAATGGCCTACTCCTGCACCTAATTTCTGTGTTTCTAAGTTTCCCTCTTATCACCCCTCTCCCTCTCCCACCCATCCCTCTCTCCCCCACCCCCCTTCACTCTCTACCCTATCCCCTTCCCTCTCTCCCCCCGCCCCCTTCCCCCTACCCCTCTGTCCCTCTTCCACCACTCCCCCTACCCCTCCCTCCCCACTCTTCCACTTCTCTCCCTCACACCACCCCTTTCCCTCCCCCACCCCTCTCTCTCCCCCTCCCTTCCCCTCCCTCCCCTCTCCCACCACACCCCTTCCCCCTACCCCTCTGAGCCTCCCCACTCTTCCACCTCTCCCCCCTCCCACTATCCCTCCCCACTCTTTCCCCCCTCTCCCCCCACCTCTCTCCCCCTCCCTCCACACTCTTCTCCCTCCCTCCACACTCTTACCCCTCCCTCCTCCTCTCCGTCCCCATCCCTCCCCCCCACATCTCTCTCCCCTCCCTATCCCTCTCTCTTCCCTCTCTTCCACTTCACTTCTCTCCCCCCTTCCCCCTCCACTCTCCCTCCCCACTCTTTCCCCTCTCTCCACCAACCCCTCTCCCCTTCCCTCCCTCCTCCCCTCCCTCCCCATCCCCCCCCCCTCACCCACATCTCTCTCCCCATCCCCCTCTCTCACCCCCTACCCCGCTCTCCTTTCCCTCTCAAATCTGTCCCGTTTCATCCTCCTCCTCTCCCTCCCCTCTTCTCACCCCCCCTCCCCCCACCTGTGTGTTTGGGGGGTGGTTAATGTGAGTGTGATGCCTCAGCCCCCCCCCCCCCGCAAACGCCGTTGGGGAAACAGACCCAACAGGTCTGCACTTGGTCTAGTTATTATATAAAAGTCTGTGGCTGCCGCCTGCCGTCCGTCCGTCCGGCTGCCTTTCTTCCTTTTGATTCATTCCATCGTGTGATGTCACAATGCCCAATGTTCACATATGTCCAATCGGAATGGATCCATTTACATATGCCTTTGCAGGAGCCCAAGCCCATGGTGAACGTTCCATTGTGTGATGTCACAATGCCCAATGCTCAAAGACATTCTTGCCATAGAGGGAGTACAGAGAAGGTTCACCAGACTGATTCCTGAGATGTCAGGACTTTCATATGAAGAAATACTGGATAGACTCAGCTTGTACTCGCTAGATTTTAGAAGATTGAGGGGGGATCTTATAGAAACCGATGTTGGGGAAGTCCAGAACAAGGGGTCACAGTTTAAGGATAAGGGGGAAATCTGCTAGGACCGAGATGAGAAAAACATTTTTCACACAGAGTGGTGAATCTCTGGAATTCACTGCCACAGAAGGTAGTTGAGGCCTGTTCATTGGCTATATTTAAGAGGGAGTTAGATGTGGCCCTTGTGGCTAAAGGGATCAGGGGGTGTGGAGAGAAGGCAGGTACAGGATACTGAGTTGGATGATCAGCCATGATCATATTGACTGGAGATACAGGCTCGAAGGGCCGAATGGCCTACTCCTGCACCTAATTTCTATGTTTCTAAGTTTCCCTCTTATCACCCCTCTCCCTCTCCCTCCCATCCCTCTCTCCCCCACCCCCCTTCACTCTCTACCCTATCCACTTCCCTCTCTCCCCCTGCCCCCTTCCCCCTACCCCTCTGTCCCTCTTCCAGCACTCCCCCTACCCCTCCCTCCCCACTCTTCCACTTCTCTCCCTCACACCACCCCTTTCCCTCCCCCACCCCTCTCTCTCCCCCTCCCTTCCCCCTCCCTCCCCTCTCCACCCCCACCCCTTCCCCCGACCCCTCTGACCCTCCCCACTCTTCCACCTCTCCCCCCTCCCACTATCCCTCCCCACTCTTTCCCCCCTCTCCCCCCACCTCTCTCCCCCTCCCTCCACACTCTTCCCCCTCCCCCCACACTCTTACCCCTCCCTCCTCCTCTCCGTCCCCATCCCTCCCCCCACATCTCTCTCCGCTCCCCATCCCTCTCTCCTCCCTCTCTTCCACTTCACTTCTCTCCCCCCTTCCCCCTCCACTCTCCCTCCCCAATATTTCCCCTCTCTCCACCAACCCCTCTCCCCTTCCCTCCCTCCTCCCCTCCCTCCCCATCCCCCCCCCCTCACCCACATCTCTCTCCCCATCCCCCTCTCTCACCCCCTACCCCGCTCTCCTTTCCCTCCCAAACCTGTCCCATTTCCTCCTCCTCCTCTCCCCTCCCTCCCCTCTTCTCACCCCCCCTCCCCCCACCTGTGTGTTTGGGGGGTAGTTAATGTGAGTGTGATGCCTCAGCCCCCCCCCCCCCCCCGCAAACGCCGTTGGGGAAACAGACCCAACGGGTCTGCACTTGGTCTAGTTTCCTTTATATATATCTTTAGAAGTTCTCTCAATCTACATTCATACATCTCACTGGTCTATTCTTGTATTTTACTTTTCCCTTCTATATCAATGCCTTGGTCCTCAAAAGTTGATTTCCAATTGCGTTCTTATCCACAGACGTAATGCTTTTTGGGCATAGTTTTAAATCAAGTTAGAAACAAATCACTGTGGTAACATCAATCAGGTCTTTCTGCTCCTAGGTCAAAGGAAAGATCATCACTAGGATCTTCCTTTATTTTCCTGAAAAATGTATGACCATTTTTGATATCAGTACAATTGCTTTCAGGTTAAAATCTCATAGAATGTTGCAGAATAGAAGGAATGTCTCCATCATGTCACCAGGTTCTTTGAGGAACTATTATATTAGCATGAATCTACTTATGCTTGCAATATTTCTTACTTTAAGAGTGTTTCTGGAACTTTTGGAAAACTACTACTGACAGCTTTTATCTCTCATTCAGAAAGTGCATTCCAGAACAGTACATCCTGTACATGTTGTTTCAATAACTTCCAAAACAATCAACTGTAAATGAGGTTTATTAAATCTCAAAGTGATTAAAATTAGTTATTTAGATCAAATCTGGATAACATTGATATTTATTTTATACCAACAATGATACAAAAGGAAACCATTTGAATCCATGTTGATTCCCAGGGAGCAATCTCATAAACCCCATTTCCCCTGTGTCCCTGCAGCCTATTCTCTCGCACATGTGTGCATCAACTCCCCTTTGATTCTTTTTGTTAATAAGCTATAGTAAGAGATAACTTACAGCAGCTAATTAACTGGCCATCATGTTTTTCGTAATGGGAAGGAAGTGGATGAAATCCAAGGAGTGATGGTAAAATGATCTTTGTTTTGCAGCTTGCTCTTTCCATCTTTTAAACATGAAAAATAATTAATATTCTCAAATGATTTCTTACCTTTACTGATGTTAGTTGAACAGCTCTGGGAAATTTTAGAAAAAAATATCTGATATCCTAAACAAGCCCAGTATATGTCCTAGAATAATGTAGCAGGTTATTTTTATGGCTGTCTGAAATGCCCAAGCAAGACTTTCACTTCAAAGTCAATCATTCTGGCCTTGTGGTATCCTTTAAAGTAAGTAATTTAAATTACAAAGGCAAAAAAACCCCCCCATTTCGTTGAACAACCATGCCCTTCACATTGTGGAATACAAAGCTTTACATTCTCCCAGAAGGACAGAGGGTTTTCAGTTTTCAAGCTCATTCAAGCAATAACACTTCTACATTATTTCTAATGAAAGGTTGCTGACCTACTACACCTGTCTCTCTTTCAATAGACATGCTCAGTTTTTCCAGGATTTTTTTATATTCCTTTTTCAAACTTAGTCTGATACCGCACAAAGAAAATGTCTACACATATGTAAACTGCGAAGAGGTTGAATTCCAAATGCTCAAAATATACAAATAACTCTACCATCACCAAATCAGCAGTGTAAGCTAACTCAGAATTAAGTCTTCCTCTGAAAAATTCTACTTGAACCTTAGAGAAACTACACCTAGAGCAGCAATGTGCTATTTCTCACACTAAATATTTCTAAGATACACAAAAATGCTGGAGAAACTCAGCGGGTGCAGCAGCATCTATGGAGCGAAGGAAATAGGTGACGTTTCGGGCCGAAACCCTTCTTCAGACTGAACTAAAAAATAATTCTAAGATATTGATTTTCATGGGTTTGTGTCAGTTTTATGCAGAAGACCCATACATTCTGACAGGAATCATTTGGCAGGCAGAGACTGAGCATATTTATTTTTAAGTGTAAAATAAATTCAAATACAAGTCACTGGAATAGATTAATCATTGCATCGCACAGTCTCTTTTGCCTTTCATTTTGAACTATCCTTCAAGAACAGTTCAATTTAAATTTCCAAGCTTTACAAAGTGTTGGATACTTTCTTTACTTCTCTCAATCCTGTGAGATTTAGGTCAGACCTGGACCACTATTTTTGATATGAAGTCAAGTTGGGCTGCTGGAGGATCCTTTGCAAGAGATGACATTAATGTCATAGTCATAGAGTGATACAGTGTGGAAACAGGCCCAACTTGCCCACACCGGCTAACATGTCCCAGCTACACTAGTCCCACCTGCCTTCGCTTGGTCTATATCCCTCCAAACTTTTTCCTATCCATGTACCTGTCTAACTGTTTCTTAAATGTTGGGATAGTCCCAGGCTCAACTACCTCCTATCTTTTCCCCTTCACCTTGAACCTATGTCCTCTTGCCCTCGATTCCCCTTCTCTGGGCAAGAGATTGAGCATCTACACAATCTATTCCTCTCATGATTTTATACACCTCTAAAAGATCACCCCTCATCCTCCTGCGCTCCAAGGAATAGAGACCCAGCCTACTCAACCTCTCCCTATCGCTCAGACCCTCTAGTCCTGGCAAAATGCTCGTAAATCTTCTCTGAACCCTTTCAAGTTTGACAATATCTTTCCTATAACATGGTGCCCAGAACTGAACACAATAAATGCGGCCTCACTCACCATACTCTGACTGATTTTGACCACCTTATCTACCTGCGACTCGACCTTCAACGAACCATGCACCTGCACTCCTAGATCCCTCTGCTCTACAACATTCCCCAGAGGCCTACCATTCACTGTGTAGGTCCTTGTTAGAAGTCCCAAAATGCAACACCTCACATTTCTCTGTATTAAATTCCATCAAGTATTCCCCAGCTCACCTGGCCAATCGATCCAGATCCTGCTGCAATCTTTCACAACCATCTTCACTATCTGCAAAACTACCCACTTTATTTTATAATCAGCAAACTTGCTAATCATGCCCTGTATGTTCTCATCCAAATCAGTGATGTAGATGACAAACAGTAATAGGCCCAGGACCGAACCCTGAGGCACACCACTAGTCACAGTCCTCCAGTCCGAGAAGCAATCTTCCACCATCACCCTCTGCTTCCTTCCATGAAGCCAATTTGCTATCCATTCAGCTATCTCTCCTTGGATCCCATGCGATCCCTTGCAGGGCAGCCTACCATGTGGAACCTTGTCGAATGCCTTACTGAAATCCATGTATACAACATCTACAGTTCTGCCCTCATTGACCTTTTTGGTCAGGTCTTCTAAACACTCAAATCAGATTTGTGAGACACGACCTCCCACGTTCAAAACCATGCTGACTATCCCTAATCAGCCCTTGCCCATCCAAATGCCTGTATAACCTATCCCTCAGAATACTCTCTGGTAAATTTCCAACTACAGATGTTAAGCTCGTGTGCTGATGTATACACTTAACTGAAAAAAGTACTTAAGGCTTGAAGGACGATTGTTAACATAAATTGAGAAACAATGTGGTCTCATGAATTACAGTCAAAGTTTAGCTGTAAATTGGTAGATCAGAGCCATCTGGTGTGCATGTCCATGTAAGTGTCTCATAGGCTCCAGACCGTAGCTATTGTATAACTTTTCTGCCATTTTTTGCCAATGCGTGGTGTTCAAAATCTAAAAGTTGTGTGATTTTCTGAGGAAACGTGTTTTTAACAATATATGTGTAACATGTTAAATGCTTTATCTCCATGCCTAGTGTACAAAATATGAAATGTGCCAACAGTCCCATTGTTATCTGCACTCTAATTTCACAGAAATATGCAAAATTCTAACAGGACTAGGCAGACACGGTACAAAAATGATTTTTCCTGTTAGCAGGGCAGCCCAGGATCAGGAGTCACAGGTCTAAGTATAAGAGGTAAGACCATTGAATAGATGAAGAGAAAATTATTCTCCTGGAGAGTGATGTACCTCTAAGATGCTCTATTGTAGAGAGCAGTTGAAGTCTGAATGTTAAATATTGTCAACAAAGAGGCAGATCAAGGGAGAAAAAAGGAACGGGGTGCTGAATTTGAATGATATTGATTGTGGAGCAGGTTCAAAGGGTTGAATAGTCTTCTCCTGTTCCCATTTATGTGGTTTTCTATGTTGGTGTATGTTTGGAGAAATTCTCATCTGTAGTTAAATTACTAACTGTTCAAAGAGTGCAAAACATGAATAATAATGCCAGAAATCAATGACAGATAAGTAAAGTTGAGTCAGTTAAAATAAGATTCACAACCTAGATTTCGAAAGCAATGTATGATGGCCAATCATGCATTCCATTTCTTGCATACTATACATGCAGATAAAGTGACATACAAAACATGTATGGATAAAAATTCCTTCTCACTGGATGGTCACACATTAATTGGATTCAAAACATGTCATTAAATACAATTGCATAATATTTAGGTGCAATTATTAAAATTCTGGAAAATTTAAAAGAAGGCTCGTTATTTATTAAGTAGTAAAGGAAAGGAATGGCATGCTTATAGTGTAAAATAAATGAACATATGTTGACATTAATAAAACATACTTACACAGTTTTAGGCTACAAAAGATTTATTTGGCGCCTTTCAGAAACTCCTGTAGTAATTTAATGATTTTTGAGTTATCGCCTCCATAGTTACTATAATAATATTGAAAATGAGGCAGCCATACCACACATCACAAATAGTAATGTCATTACGTCCAGATGGTGAATAACAGAATATGAGGAACCATTTCCTGATCATCCTCAAAATAGCATCTAGGATCTTTTATATTCATTTAAGAGGATAGATGACGGATCACTTTTTGTTTCACCCAGAAAGCGGCGCAGCACTCCCCACGTATGAGCACCAAGGTAGAATCAGTGCTTGATGCAATAAAAATACACAGCTCCAGAGGCTCGTGTTTGAATTTGACTGGGAATGTATGGTTTCCTCCAAATGGCCTGGTTTACTCCCACTTCCCAAATATCCCTTCTATGTAACAAGAGACCGTGCAAAGAACTAACTTTCTGAGCAGCTGATTAGAAACCTAAAGCTACGTACTATTAGCTCAACTCTTTTGTGTGCTTGTGAAAGCTAAACAGCACTAAACTGTTCAGACATTTAGTACACCATGGGGAGCAGCAAAACCTTGCAAGCCCAGTCAGTCACTTATAATGATCATTATGGTCCCTTGGCTGAATCGATCATTATAACAGGATTCACCTCTCTCTTTGCCTAGCACAAGCATCCCGTCTGTCCTCTCTAGAAATCCTAGGTATTTTAATAATGTATTAAAAGGGAACCAAGTTTTTGTAACCTCTGCACTAACTCCTTCAGTACCCACCTCATTGGCTGTCCAAGTCTCATTCTTTATGCACTTGATCTCATCCAAAATTTCTGTAGTGCCTATCCAAACTTATATGGTCATTTTTACTCTGATTCACATATGCTTTTATTTAAAAATTCCATCTTTGTGTACAAATCCCCTAACCCCACCCCCGAGGCCTATATTAACGCTGTAATCTATGCCACTTACAACATTGTTCCAATATTGGTAATCATTCTCAGCCATTCTCAACTATTAGAAAATGACATGGCTGAGAATGTTTTTTTCAGAATCTGAAAGGCCTGTAAAATAAGGAGCACACTGTGAGCATGAATACATGTTTAGGGATCCTAAAATAGGAAATCTTGTTGCACATGAGTCCCTAGAATTGTGTGTTATGGATTGTGGCTTGCTTGCACCAATATCTTACATAAGTACACGTCACAAAACATCTCTTTGCTAAAATCGATTGAAAGATACAGCATGGAGAAAGACCTTTCGGCTTAATGGATTCAGACTGACCATTGTTCACACTAGTTCTATGTTATCCCACTTTAATATCCACTGCCTACACTGAGAAATTTACAGAGCCCAATTAAACTGCAAACCAACATGTCTGGGATGTGGAGGAAACTGGAGGACTTGTAGGAAACCCATGTGGTCACAAGGAGAACCAGCAAATTACACAGACAGCACCCAAGGGCAGGTTAGAATCCAGGTCTGGCATTGTAAGTCAGCAGCTCATCAGCTGCACCAGTGTGCCACCTTGATACTGTGGTTTTACTCTTCAATTAGATAAACAACCACTTCAAAAAGGTCTTCTCTTCCCAGATACAAAGGTTTCAAAGATCTTTTGTTGTCACGTACCAATTAAGGCACAGTGATATGCAAATTACCATACAGCCATACGAAAAAAAAAATGCAACAAGACACACAACTACGTAAAAGTTAACATAAACATCCACCACTGCGGATTCTCCACATTCCTCACTGTGATGGAAGGCAAAAAATGTCCAATCTTCTTCCTCTCTATTCTCCCGTGGTCGGGGCAGTCGAACCATCTGTCGCGGCGATCGAAGCTCCCGCAGCCACTGGTCGAATTCCCCGCGTCGGGTTGATCGAAACTCCCGCGTCGGGGTGATCGAAACTCCCGCGGCTTGGAGTTCCCGAAGTCGCTCTCTGACCAGAGACTGCGGGGTCTGTGATGTTAAGTCCGCAAGCACCCACGGTTGGACCTCCGAGGTCGACCCCTGGCAAAAGGATCGTGAACTCCGCGATGTTAAATACGCAGGCGACCGTGGTGGAGCTCAAAATCGGTCTCCAACAAAGGCCACCAACTTCCTACATAAAACAAGCTAAAGAACACTAAAAACAAACATTTAACACATACAATTAAAACACAGAGAAGGAAAGGACAGACAGATTGTTGGCGAGGCAGCCATTGCTGGCGCCACCCGGTGGAACAAACAGAGATAAATAGATCTAAAAAGGTTGCTGGTCTAGATTACAGAAGCTATGTCATGGAGAGAGACCCAATGGTCAGAGTAGAGGTCAGGCAGATTTGGGACCTCAGGAGCTGGGTCATATTCACTTTATGTTATATTAGATGCAATTGAATCTTTTCAAGAGGTTCAAATAGTTGAGGGGCTCAATGGAGCGCATTCGTGAGAGGTACATATGTTTTTCAAGTTAAAGGGGATCTGCCTAAAGTGGGTTTGCAGAATTGGGCTGCAAAGGTCCTGTTAAGGCATGTCCCTTTGTATTAACAATGAAGCACATCTGAGGTTCTACGATGGACTGTTTTACATGAATGGCATGGACATGTCTTATATGTGCCAATGAAAATTTACAGAAGCAATGTCCCAGCATACATTGCATGCTATCAGATGCCACTGTGCATGTCTGAGATGCTCATACATTAAATAAATCATTAACTCTGCAATTCACATGGTAAGTTACTAATTTTCTGTATCAAATATGTTTTGATAGAAACCAGAAATTCTTTATTCTTTTGCTGCAGATTTCTGCATGTGGTCTCTCGTATCTCCATGTTTTGATAGGTCCATTCACATGCTGTACAAGATTTCAAAGGACCATGTCTTTTGTTGCTTTTATTTCAATATAGACCCTCATTTATCAGCTCTGATGGATTCTGTGCTTTGTAATAGAAACATATGCAGAAAGTCTGAGGAAATTAATACTTCCTTAACTGGTGTATGCCTCTGTTGTGACATGTAACAGATTAATGTATTCATTCAAGTGACAGCTATGCAAACGAACTGTTCAGCAAACTTGAGCTAATTCTGCTACCAGTACCTGTACCTTGTTTCAAGTATCACTCTCTTGCTTTCCTGTGTTTGCTGACATGCACCAAATCCTAATATGACAATGCCTTGATTTAAAAAATGTCATCATCATATTCAATTCCCTGCGTCCTTGACCCCTGACTATATTTGTAACCATCATTAACCACACTATCCACAGTGGCCTTTTACATAACCTTTATTTTCATCACTCCAGCATTGGCGTCAACTATCCAGGTTCTAAACTCTGGTGTTAAATAGATAACCGTGTTACCAAGTATTACTGATTATTAATTTATTACACTATTAATGAATGAATGAATGAATACGTTTATTAGCCAAGTATTCACATACAAGGAATTTGCCTTGGTGCTCCGCCCACAAGTGATAACATGACATACAGTGACAGTTAAGAATGATACATAAAACATTAAACATTAATAATAAAATATTATTGATTAAACATGTGAATTAAATAAAATACCAGAGCAAAAGGAGGCTACAGATTTTTGGTTATTGAGTAGAACTACTACTCGTGGAAAAAAGCTGTTTTTATGTCTGGCTGTAGCAGCTTTGACAGTCTGGAGTCGCCTTCCAGAGGGAACTAATTCGAAGAGTTTGTGGCCAGGGTGAGAGGGGTCAGAGATGATCTTACCCGCTCACTTCCTGGCCCGTGCAGTGAACAGTTCATCAATGGAGGGAAGGTTGCAGCCAATAACCTTCTCAGCTGATCGGACGATTCGCTGCAGCCTCCGGGTGTCATGTTTGGTGGCTGAGCCAAACCAGACCATGATGGAGAAGGTGAGAACAGACGGCTGTATAGAATTGGACCATCATTTTCCTGATGGCGCTGGAAGTACATCCTCTGTTGCGCCTTTTTGACTGTGGAGTCGATGGTAGCCCCCCACTTAAGATCCTTGGAGATGATGGTTCCCAGGAACTTGAAAGACTCCACAGATGTGACTGTGGTGTTGTTGATGGTGAGTGGGGTGAGGGGAGGGGGAGCTCTTCTAAAGTTTACATCAATTCCACATGTACATGTATTTCATTGTTCTGTTCCCAGTACTAAAGACAATTAAAGATTCTTGACTCGTCTCTTAAACATCTATTCCTCTCTTTCCTCTTTTAAGACACTCTCCAATACTCACCACATTAACCAAACCTTAGGTTACCAGCGTGAAAGTCTCCTTGCACAACCTATGAGTTGAATACATATCCATGAAGCGATTTGATTTGTATTATTATTTGAAAGGTGCAATATATATACAAGCTGTTTAAAAAAAAAAAGTAAATTGCTAAGCACATCCCAAGAGCGACTCAGGAGACTCTTCAACAGTAAGAAATTAGTCAATTTTAGCAATTGTCCTGAATCGTGCAATTTTTTTCACCATAACCCACAAGCTTGGTGCACATGTCAAAAAACATTTATTTTGCCAAAACGCTCTGCCTGTGCCCTTGAACAAGGTAACCTACTGATTAAAAAAGTAGTCTCTAGTTTCCAGATACCATCCCTTGGAACCCGACCTTGCTGCACCAAAATGGAGAAGTCCCTCTATGTGTTGCTTCAGCCATTTTTCAACAAAAGTCCTCATAAGCCAACACTAAGTTGTGTCCTGTATCACTTCTGCCTAAATAAGACTAGGAGAATGAACAATTATCCTCCTTTTGGTTTATGCCATGTAATGGAAATAATGTAACCTTGTGCTAATCTAACAAATGGTAAATACATATTTTCAAATGAATGTAGTAGTTATTAAAGGGAAAGATCAGAATTCAGCACTCAAAAATTAACATAAGCATCATGCATCAAGCATCAAAGAACAGCAAAGCAAATCCATGAATGTAACACTGCTCTCAGGGATTTAGAGTGAGTAAAGTATTTTTGTTGTGTAGGTCCTACTTTAATATTGGAAACAAGGTAGTCATTTTACATACAGGATTGCATAAACAGCAATGTGATTACAATTTCATTTCCTTGTATTTATATAACACCTCTAATGTTGTAAAATATTCCAAGGTACTTTATAGAAGCAAATTTGGCACCAAGCTATGTAAAAAAAATTAGAACAGATCTTCTATTCTCTTTAGGCGGGATCAAAGATGAATTGCTTTCACTCCAGTTTAGTGCGTTCTGAGGTGGCTGATAAAGCCAGTGTGGGACGTGCAGACTCTGCCACGGACAAGCAGGAGGTCCTTGATGAGATGGGTAGGCAGGTCATTTGGGAGGTGATAACCTTATTTCATTGTTCATTATACACTTATGGAAGGAATGTCATAAATAAAATCTGTTGGAATGTTTTGAGATTGCAACAAGCAGAATAGATAGAACACATCATAACCTCTATACTCAATTCCCTGACTGACGAAGGTCAGCATGCCGAAAGCCTTCTACACCATCCTATCTACTTGTGATGTCACTTTCAAAGTACTATGTACTTGTACTCCTTGATCCCTCTGCTCTACAATACCTCCCAGGGCCCTACCATGGATTAAGGCCCTGGATGAACTTTCCAAAATGCAACACCTCACACTCTGAATTAAACCAGTAACCATTCCTCAGCACACTTGCCCAGCTGATCAAGATCCCGTTGTAATTTTTAATATTCTTCTTCTTTGACTATGGTACCATCTACTTAAATGTCATCTGCAAACTATCATACCAAATCGTTGATAGAGAATGCAAACGGCAATGTATCCAGGACCTGAGGCAACCTTCCACCACCACCCACAGCTTCCAACCGTGAAGCTAATTCTCTATCCAGTTAGCTAGCTCTTCCTGGTTCCCATGTGATCTAACCTTTCGGTCAAATCTGCCATGGCTGCAAAAGACGTAATAATTCCTGGAGATGCTGCAGATCCACACAACGAGTTTACAACAAAGACAAGACAAAACAACCTGTACATCAGCTACAGTCCGAACCACTGTCCGATCCATCTGATAACAGCAGAGAAGAGACACCTAACGTCGATGGTATCACACTGCAAATGCATTCCATTGAGGGAAAAAAAGTAAAGAATAACGAGGCCATGGTCACAGTGTTGGTAAACGGCATCGCAGTTGAAATAAATAGACACCGGTGCCAAGTGCAATGTTGTGTCTAAAATAGAAATCAAGCGCATTCAAAGTACTGTGAAGGCCAAGCAACTAAAAGCATGCAATGCCACCCTATTGGCGTATGGTGGCAGTAAAGTCAATCCTATCGGAAGGGTAGAGCTACAGTGCCACCTGGGGGTACAGACATACAGATTGCTGTTCTATGTCGTCAAAGGTAACGTGATACACCCTACGAGGAATAGAAGCCTGTGAAGATATGAGGCTGGTTTCGTTCAGCAAAGTTGTTCATCAGCTATCTCCGATTCCTGATTCAACACAGCAAATCCTCACTGAATAGCACAATCTCTTCTCTGATGAACTTGGAAAACTACCAGTAACATATTCAATGACTCTGGACCCAGAAGTGCGACCCGTGGTTTATCTTGCTCATCGCATTCCCATTGCTATGCGGGACCGGGTTAAAGCCAAACTAGACAGAATACAAGCATTGGGGGGTCATCACACCTGTTTTGCAACCAACCAATTGGGTGTCCTCGATGGTAGCTACCACCAATAGGCTGTGGGCCGAGCATCAAAAATGTGTCTAGAAATCGATTTTCGTGATCCACGTCACGGAACTACATGATATTTTCCACAGATTTAGATTAAATATAATTGAGAAGGATGTCATAACTCGTCAGTGCCGAAAATTGCACATTAATTAATTAAACTAATTTGAAAATGAGATCGGGAAAGTAAGCACCATCTAGTGGCCAATGCCCATATTACACCATGTGCAGCCTATTTCCGTGTTGCAGTCCATTTAAACCATATATTATTATACCTATATATATATATGACGTGTAAATATGACTGTAATCATATATAATTAAATATAATTATATTATATAAAAATAATATGATGAATATAATTGTGAGTGTTTGTTTAATGACACTGTCACAGAGGTCCTGCTCCTGAACCAGCCTAATTAATGGGTGAGGGCAGTTCTTGTGGGTTCCTCCCTTTACTGAACCCCACTGACTGCCAGTGTGCAGAGTGGGGGTCACGGCCATAGTGGGACTGGGGCAGTTCCAGGCTGGGGGACAGTCCTGCAAGGCATCTTCCAGTCGCTTTAATAAGAAATATAATGAGACTGCAGCAGAGGTCCCAGGTTTGAAGGGCTCATGAACCTGCCTAATTAAAGGGTCAGGATAGATCCTCTGGGTTCCCCCGTTTACTGAACCCCACTAGACTAACACCCAAACCGCAGGATGATTCAATAATACGATAAACAAATTGCATAACAGGTTGTACAAGTTGCACGTGCACGATAAGAAATACATAAATTGTATTTATCAATTCAGGTGATTGGATGACGCTAATGAGCTGTTGTCTAATGACAATGCTGATAGGATAAGAATGTGTCGTACCATATTGTAATATTGTATACGGATGCAGAGTTTTTTTCTAGTTTTTATATCTTATAAGTTTAGTTTTTGAATCTTTAGTTGCTATATGGTTAAGAAATGTGACGGATTATTGGACTGAAATAAAGGAGAAATTTGACGATGTGTCCCAGGACATGTGTATAGAGTCTTTCACCTCTGTAAAGGAGATGTGGTACAGTACAATGCCCCGGATGCCTTTGGATCCTGGAACGTCACCAAGATTGACTACTGTAGCGGGATACTGCGTCAGCCTGATCGGCAGGTAGACTTAGATAACCGACACCTGTGGGGATTACCCTGTTGGTTTGGGGAGTGCAAATTTGACTTTTTCTGCAGACGGAATCCCTTGGAAGACAACTTGCAAATGAACATTTGTATGATGAACTGTGATATAAAGAGGCCTTGGTTACTAACTCATGGCCAGAGGAATGGAAACCGCTCATACAAACAAGGTGAAAAAGTGCCATTTTGACAATACAGACTGATCAGAACTTGTTCTTACGGACACATGATGCCTTGTTTTTGCCTGAGTCGGTAGTATGTTACCCATCCACCGCAGTTGAAGGATTGTTCACACCCACTCCTGTTATAGATCCCCGACAGTATATACGAGGATACTATGAAATACCCCAGCAGAAAATATAACGTTTACGTATGCCTAAAGCTTACTTGCCACGTGTGTAAATGTGACAAGGCAAGGAAATTCAGGATACCCCTCTTGTTGGAATGGGACGGGCTAAGTGTGTACTAGCGTCGAGGTGACAGGAAATATGTCATATGTTTTGCAATAATTGTACTGTGTTTGTTTGTTGGGATTGCTATTATTAAGTGCATATTAGGTAATAATAATAAATAATAAATTTTATTTATGGGCGTCTTTCAAGAGTCTCAAGGACACCTTACAAAAATTTAGCAGGTAGAGGAAAAACATGTAAGGGGAATGAAATAAATAGTAGAGAAATGACTAGTACACAAAGTAAAGACAGAATTCAATACAAAACACAATATGAGGCAATTAATGCACAGATGAAAAGGGAGGGGGACGTGGGGCTAAGGATAGGCAGTAGTCCAGTCGGGAGGAGATGAAGGCATGGATGAGTCTTTCAGCAGCGGGAGGTGTGAGAGAGGGTCTGAGTTTGGCGATGTTGCGGAGATGAAAGAAGGAGGTTTTAATGACATGGCGGATGTGAGGCTCAAGGGAGAGGGTGGAATCAAAGATCACGCCAAGGTTGCGGGCCTGGGGAGATGGGGAGACAGTGGTGCCGTCGATGGTGAGAGTGGGGTTATTGATTTTGCTGAGTGTGGCTTTGGAGCCTATGAGGAGGAATTCTGTCTTATCGCTGTTGAGTTTGAGGAAATTATGTTGCATCCAGGTTTTTATAGCTGACAAACAGGAGTTGATATGGGAGAGGGGGGGGTTGTGGGGGGATTTGGTGCCGAGGTAGATCTGGG
This sequence comes from Amblyraja radiata, assembly GCF_010909765.2. NCBI lineage: Eukaryota > Metazoa > Chordata > Chondrichthyes > Rajiformes > Rajidae > Amblyraja > Amblyraja radiata. Next base: position 45,776,741 of record NC_045962.1, on the reverse strand, counting down.
TGTCGTCAGTGTAACAGTGGAAGTCCAGGTTGAAGTGGCGGAGTATCTGACCAAGGGGGAGGATGTAGATGATGAAGAGGAGGGGGCCGAGTACGGAGCCTTGGGGAACGCCTTGAGTGACTGTGGCTGTAGCAGAGGTGTGGTTGTGGAGAGAGATGAAGTGGGATCTGTTGGAAAGGTAGGAACGGAGCCAGCTGAGTGCAGAGCCTTCAATGCCGAGGTCTTTGAGTCTGGTGAGAAGGATGTTATGGTTCACTGTATCGAAGGCTGCGCTCAGGTTGAGGAGGATGAGGATGTTGAGGGAACCAGTGTCAGCAGAGGTGAGGAATCGTTGAGGACTTTGAGGAGAGCAGTTTCTGTGCTATGGAGGGGGCGAAAGCCAGATTGGAGGGGTTCAAGTAGGTTATACGCAAGGAGGTGGGAATGAAGTTGCGACGCAACGATACGCTCCAGGGTTTTTGAAAGAAAGGGGAGGTTTGAGATTGGGCGGTAGTTAATGAGAGAGGAGGGATCAAGACCAGGTTTCTTTAAGATTGGTGTAACAGCAGCAGTTTTGAAAGCGGAGGGGACAATTCCTTGGGACAATGAGGAGTTGAAGAGATTAGTGAGGTAGGGGCAGAGAACGGGGAGGCAGGACTTCAGCAGGGGAGTGGGGAGAGGGTCGAGGGAGCAGGTAGTGGGTTTGGAAGAGCTGATGAGTTTGGAGATTTCAATAGGGGTGACCAGGTCAAACTGGGAGAGGAAGCAGTGTGGAGGAGGGGTAAGGAGGTCAGTGGAGATGTTGAATGGAGGGGCCTTGGTAGGTGGTGGAGTAGATGCTGGGGAGTCGGGTACAGGGAGATAAAGATTGATAGGTGGTGCTGATTTTATCAGCAAAAAAGTGGAGGAATGAGTTGCAGAGAGCCGGAGTAGAGGTAGGGAGAGTGTTGGCTCGAGGCTTGAGGAGGTTGCCCACTGTGGAGAAGAGGGTTCTGTGGTTTAGGCAGGGATCGGTGAATATGGAGGAGAGGTAGGCAGATTTTGCAGCATCTTTGTAGTCAGTGAGGTGGAGTTTGTAAGCTTCAAGGTGGACTGTGAGAGATGATTTCTTTGTGAGTCGTTCAAGTCGGCGACCAGTCTGTTTCAGTTTACGAAGTGCAGGTGTGTACCAGGGTGAAGATGTGTTGAAAGTTACGATTCTTGTTTTGAGGGGGGCCATAGTGTTAAGGGAGGTAGACAAAGTGGAGTTGAGATGGTTTGTGAGATCATCAGGTGAGATGGGAGTTGAGTCCAGGGGGAGAGTGGTGGAGAGCAGGTCAGAGAGATGGTGGGGATCAATGGATTTTAGATTACGGAAGGTGATTTCTCGGAGGAAGCGGGGGCGAGGTGTCGGAGAAGGGATGGTGAACCGTATAAGCTAGGTAAGCTCATGCTGGCTATGGGAAGCATGGGTACTAATAAAATACTGTTACAACATTTAGAGGAAGATGAAAGCATCCCCAGGTTGAAGCATGAGGAAGTTGAAAGGATGGTAAATGCGCAAGTTAAGAAAGAATTGTAAGAAGACAAATGTATTAGAATGAATAAAATGGAGATAGACCAGTGGTATTAAGTCCAGAATAGTTGAGCACGGTAACGGATAGGGTATGAGACCCAGCAGAGGAGTAGGGAGCAGCAATGGTGTCAACAAGCCAGCCTGTCGACCTACGTGGTCTGGGTTTTGAGGGCTATGAAGCATTTTAAGATTAGGAATAAACTTGGATGACTAATAAGCCACTGCTGATGAATCTCTGCCTGTGTTATTATCCTATTAGTGGTCATTAGAATGACCAAAGGGGGGAATGTGGAATTAAGAATAAAACAAGATCACAGATAATAAAACAAACTAACCATTCATTTTTATATTATTGGGCTGCAAGCTTAGCTGACAGTGAAAAGGCTGTGTGTTATCGGTGCTAAAAAGCTGTTTGCTGAAAGCACGTATTGCCGTGTTTTATCAGTGCTAAGGAGCGGTTGATGACACACGTATATTGCTGCTAACTACTATCGGTACTGGGGAGCTGTTCGCGCACCTCACTGCTGCTGCTATCAGCGGCATATGAGTAGTGGTCACACGTACTACTAGTGTTGTGTAGGACGCATCCTGCCTGTAACTGAGTAACACCTAAACCGCAGGATGATTCAGTAATACGATAAACGAATTGTATAACAGGTTGTACAAGTTGCACGTGCGCGATAACAAATACATAAATTGTATTTATCAATTCAGGTGATTGGATGATGCTAATGAGCTGCTGTCTAATGACAATGCTGATAGGATAAGAATGTGTTGTACCATATTGTAATATTGTATACGGATGCTTAAATTACTATACAACCTCTGCATTTCTGTACTGTTAGTTAGTTCTTAGAACTTGCACCCCGGAGCTGCTGGCTTTGTGTGGCGAGTGCTAAGAACTCAGCAGTGCTGTAATAGAATTATTAAGTTGTAACAAGTGTTTGTGTCGAGTTTTATTAAACTAAAGATTGACTTAAAAGAATCCGATTCCTCACAGAAGGCATGCTATGATCGATCAAGCCGACCACTCAAACCATTGATGGAAGGACAGACTGTCAGGCTACAAATCGCATGGGCACGGTCTAGGAGACATGCCATAGCCAAGATCCTATCTGGTTCAGTCAGAAGGAAGTTTCTACAGAAAGAACCGGAGACACATCCTACCAGTAAATGAGCCGGTGCTATCGCAACAAATCCCATACGATCCTAAGAATGACCCGGACGACATGATGTGGACAGAAGACGGAAATGCTCTTTTAAATGATAGATATGTGACAGCAAACTGTGAGCAGCTTTAGGATCAGGAGCCCGTCTCTCCACCAGTGGAAGAACCACCAGTGCCGGTGGAGAAATCATCTGTAAAGCCACCCATCGAGAAATCACCGGTGAAGCCTGTGCCCGTTGAGAGATCGCCAAGGATGCAATCGCCTGTGAAGTTTGTGCCGGTGGTGGCATCACCTGTAAAGAGTACCACGGAGGGGCCATACCGGACATGTGCAGGACGAGTCTGCAAGCCGAATCCCAGATACAAAGACTGACTAAATGTGTTTTTTTGGACTCTAACTGACATTACTACATCGTAATTTACGTTACTTTATACTCCTGCGTTTTGCTGCAGTTCTTAGTTAAATTTTCATATCTATACACATTATGTATATGCATGCTTAATGTTTAGTTTAAGGGGCAGAAGCTAAAGAAGGAGGATGTAGATCAATCACTATATTACTGATCTGATGCATGCCCGGTTTTACTATATTGCTGACCCGATCCATGAACCATGTCGTGTTTCCACAATGCCATCTTGTGGAATGCGGTTAGCTGGGCGCGGTAGCCACTCTAATAAGGATGTGAAACTACACACAGGCTATTACCTGGTGGCTGACATCTATATGGATATTAAAGAAATTCATATGAAGTAAACGACTTGTTGTTTTCACTACTTCATACACAGCCTACCATGCGGACCTCAGTTGACATATTCCTTACTGTTTCATTTGACAACCTTCATTACAATCCACAACTCCACCAATTTATGTGTTATCTACAAACTTATTAATCAGCCCATCTACATTTTATTCAGACATTTATATATATCACAAACAATAGAGATCCCAGCAATGATTCTTGCAGAACACCATTAGTCACAGACTTCCAACCAGGGAAATACTGCACCACTACCCTCTGTGTATTATGTTCAAGCCAATTTTGCATCCAATTTACCAACTAACCAATGGATCGCATGTGACTTAATATTCTGGACCAGCCTACCACGAGGGACCTAGACAAATGCTTTACTGAAGTCCATATAGACAATATCCACTGCCCCTTTCGTCATCAATTTGTGAGACAGGATATCCCCTGGCATAAAACCATGCCGACTTTCCATAATGTCAATGTTTTTCCAAAAGCAAGTAAATCCTGCCCCGAGAAATATTTTCCAGTAGTTTCCCTAGCATTGATGTAGGTTCACTGGCCTATAATTTCCTGGTTTGCCTCTGTTGCACCTCCGAAACAAAGTTACAACATTGGCTACTCTCCTGTCTATTGGGATCTTGCCTCTGGCTAAAGAGGATACAATGACCTCTTTCAAGCCCCCAACAATCTCCACCCTCGCTTCTTTCCGTACCCTAGCAAATATTCCTTTAGATCCAGAGGACATATCCACATTAATGTTTCTCAATACAGACATCTTTTTAATATTGACATGGCCTGGAATATCAACACAGTACTGACTGGTGGTGTGCCTCAAGGTTCGGTGCTGGGCCCATTGTTGTTTGTCATCTATATCAATGATTTGGATGAGGATGAACAAGGCATGATTAGCAAGAAGGTACATCTATCTATCTATCTATCTATCTATCTATCTATCTATCTATCTATCTATCTATCTATCTATCTATCTATCTATCTATCTATCTATCTATCTATCTATCTATCTATCTATCTCTCTATCTATCTATCTATCTATCTATCTATCTATCTCTCTATCTATCTATCTCTCTCTCTGATTTTATGCTCTTCTGGTTTGCATAGTTTTTCTATTTGCGCAAAAACGGTGCACGATAGCACTGCGATTTTTTGCCTCCTTACTCACCATTCTCCTGTGCTGCGATTGCAACAAGTTTTGTTCTGATCGATGGTATATTATAAAAGTCCTCAAGGTTTAAAAATCGTAAAAACTGCGCATACGCAGATTGGTCTCCACTCCTGTCAGTCGCCGTCACGCAGATTGGTCTCCTCCTGTCAGCCCCAGTGACATCTTCCTGGCACCATCAGCGCACTGATTGGCCGCGTCCGCTGTCATTCGGCCGGAGGTCGCCACATTGAAGAAGTGGTGGCGGCCGGCGACACGTTGCTGCGGTACCTGGTGGGAAGGGTGGTGCCGCGGGCTGAGCACAAGCCCGAGCCTGAGACCGGGGACTGGGACTTCGCCTGAGACTGAGCCTGGGCTGAAGTCGGAGCCAAAGTCAAAGCCGAGCCTGATGCTGGAGCTGGAGTGAGGGCCGAGCCTGGGGCTGGGATGGGGCCGTGACCGGGGCCGAGAAAGAAGCCGTGGCCTGAGCTGGAACCAAAGACAAGCCTGGGTCCGGTGTCAGGGACCAGCCCGGAGATGAAGTCGGGCCTGGACTGGAGCCCAGGCAGCGGCCGAGCTGAGGGCTGGAGTCGTGCCCAAGCCCAGGGCCTGATCAAGGTGTACCAGCGCCTCGGGGGCCACCGCCATCCTGGAGCACAGCCTCCGCTTCCTGCTCTGCAGGCATCTCTGGTTCGGCCGCTCGCCGCCCTCACCCTGCCCCCGGCACAGCGAGCCCGGCTCCGTCAGAGGCCCAGGTCCGCGAGTCCTTCGGCCGCCAACAGCCAGGGCCGGGCTGAGTACGAGAACCAGGCCGAGTTCCAGACCCTGGCGCTGCTCTACGACCTGGGTAGGTGCTGGGACAGGGAATGAGAGTGAGGAGAGGAGGATGAGGGAAATGGGGAGGGAGATGGGGGGTGGGGGGGTGTGGAGGGGGGTGGGGGGGTGGGGGGGTGTGGAGGGGGGTGGGGGGTGTGGAGCAACGCGGAGCCCCGCTGTCTACCCGCTGGCAAGGGATACCGCGGGTCCCGGGACGGGCAGCGCTCCAACGGCTCCTGCCCGCCGGTGCGGACTCCGGGAGCGGCCCTAACGCACTACACCATTACACGGAGAGGGGGAGCACCACAGCCGGCCCACAGGACAGGGGGGGGAGAGAAGAAGAAGGGAAGGGGGAGAGAGGGATGAGGAAGGGAAGGGGGGGAGAGGGATAAGGGAGGCGTGGAGAAAGGGAGGGAGGGGGGAGAGAGGGATGGGGCAGAGAGGGATGAGGGAGGGATAGGGAGGGAGGGAGAGGGATGAGGGGAGTGAGGGAGGGAGGGGGAAAAGAGAGGGAGGGAGTGGGGTAGAGGGGTGGTGGAGTGCAGGGGGGTAGGGAGGGGGGGTAGAAGGAGTCGGGTGATGGGCAAGGTGGGATAAAGGGGGGAGAGGGGGACAGGGAGGGGTGGATTTGATGGGAGGGGGATAGGCGTGAGTGGTGGGATATTGCTTTGGGGATGGGTTGCGTTGGGGGACCAGGCCTCCTGTGTGTCAGGGACCCAACGGTTTGGGATGAAAGGCCTGTTTCCGCCCTGTGTGACTATGGCCCCTTCTCAAAATCACCATTTTCCAAGTCATTTGCCTTGGTGAATTATGAGACAAAGTACTCATTAAGGACCTCACTCGCTGTCTCTGGCTCTACATATTAATTCATTACATTGTCCTTGAGTGGAACTACCTTTCACCAGCTATCCTCTTGCTCCTAATATACAACTAAAATGGTTTGACACTATTCTCCTTAATTTTACTGGTTAATGACATTTCATGGCCACTTTTAGTCCTAATTTGTTAATTCCTGCTTCCTTTACATTCCCTAAAAGGCCTGTCTGATTTTAGCTTCCTAAACCTTACACATGCATCATTTTTATTTTTGACTAAACTTGCAATCTCTCTTTTCATACAAGAAAAGGACAAACAAGTTGATGCCATACAAGATTAGCAAACAAAGTTAGAGTGCTATGTATTAGCATGGAGTGAAGATTGGTCAATGAACAGGAAACAGAGGGTCATTTTTAGGCTGCCCCCAGTGGGATGCCACATTATACTTCAATGTCTGGATGAAGATCAAACATAATATGTCCAAGTTTGCCCATGTTACAAAGCCAGGTGGCAGTGTTGGCTGTGAGAATGATACAGAATGGCTTCAGCAGAATTTTGACTGGCCATATGAATGAGCAAAGATGTGGCAAATACAGTATAAGATAGACAAATCTTATACTGTAGAGGTGGAAGAGGTTATCCACTTTGCAATAAAAATGGAAATGCAGAGTTTATTTTTTAAATGGTGAGATAAATTGTAGGGCATTCAAAGTTTTCAATATTAGTATGCAAATCACTGAAAATTAACAAGTAAGTTTAGCACACAATTTGAATGGTAAAAAGTATACTGCCTTTATTTCAAGTAAATCTGGAATATTGTCTGATCTCCCTATTTGAGGAAGGATATGTGTGTGATTGAGGGAGTTTAGGGAAGGTTCACCAGCTTGATTCTTGGGATAGTGGGTTTGTCGTGTTAAGCAGAAGAGACTTATTACAAACTTTTGAGCTGATGGAGAGTTGATGTTTCCCTTGATGTGGTGTCCAAGACAGTCTCAACATAATGGGGTCACCCGTTTGAGTCAGAAAGGAGAAGACATTTCTACAACCGGAGATTGATGAAGTCTTTATCCAGAAGGAGTGTGGAAACTCAGACGCTGAGTATGGTCAAGACAAATATTGATATATTTTTAGGGAATCAAAGAATATAACTTCTTGGGCGGCGCGACTCTCGTCAGCAGCGGCCCCTGCAGTCCGTCTGCGTTTTTTATTATTTTATGTCTATGTTTTTATGTAGTTTTTGTTATTTTTGTTGGGGTATGTGTGTGGGGGGGTGGGGGTGGTGTGGGGGGGGGGGGGTTGGGGGTAACTTTTAAATCTCTCCCTGCACGGGAGACCCGACCTTTTCTTTGTCGGGTCTCCGTTGTCGTTGGGGCTGCAACGAGGAGCGGCCTCCAACAGGAAGACCGGGGGCTGTGGTGCCGACTACTCACCTCACCGTCGCGGAGCTGGCCGAGTCCAGAGCGGGTGGAGCTGTGGTGGACGCTGCTGCGGCCCGACCTCTGGAGATTCGGTGGTTGCAACTGCGGGTTTGGCGGACGGCGATACCGGGAGCCCGCGGGTCCCTGGAGGGAGTCCTCTTTTCAGGGCTCCCGCAACGGCGACTTCTCCCGCCCGAGTTGCGGGGTTGAAGAGCTCCTGGAGCGGGGCTTTACAGCACCGCCCCGCGCGGCTTGGAATGCCCGCGGGAGTTTGCGAGCGCACGCCGGGGGCTCTAACACCAAGACCCGGTGTGAGACCTTGCATCACCCGGCGTGGTTTAATGGCCACGGGACAATTCGCCATCGCCCGCCGGGGGCTTTGACTTTGACTCTGACATCGGGGGGGAGAGTGCAGTGAAGAGATAAGTTTTTTTGGCCTTCCATCACAGCGATGTGATGGATGTTTATGTAAATTATGTTGTGTCTTGGGTCTATTTGTTTGTAATGTATGGCTGCAGAAACGGCATTTCGTTTGGACCCCAAGGGGTCCAAATGACAATAAATTGAATTGTATTGTATTGTATAAGGTTAGTGTTGTGAAGTGCTGTGGCAAAAGATCAGTCTCAATCATATTGAGCAGCAGACCAGGGAGGAGGGTAAAATGGCAGCTCTTGGTTCCATTGCTTATGATGTCACTATATTTCACATAATAGTGAAAATGTTCATTCTTATGGCAGCTTTGAGATTCCCGGCAGGTCCTCCTCTTGTAGGCCATTAGGCTTTGGATTTGTGACTGAAGGAAAACCAAGATGCTAGTGAGGCTGCACTTGGAGTATTGTGTTTAGTTTTTGCCACCTTGTAATAAGAGAGATGCCAAGGGTACAGAGAGTATTTTGGAAAGGTTCAGATGGAAATTACTATTAATTACCAGAAAAGTAAAAAAAATGCCTTTTAAGGAGAGTCATGGAGTCATACAGCATAGGCAAATGGGACTAGTTTATATGGGGCATCATGATCGTGATGGGATGAAGGGCCTGTTTCTGTGCTCTGTATATCTATATCTCTCTTTTAAAAAGGCCTTTTTAATTTTTTTTCAGATAATTAATGGCCAAAGAGTTACATTTTAAGGGTTGGCCTAAAATTAATATGGAGGAAATAGGAAAACTTGGAATCGAGACAGTTGACATCACTAGTAGAGTATTTAAGTTTGGGTAACACGCAGAAGGCAGAATTTAATGTAGGTAACTTAGAGAGTTGCAGGCCTAAATGTAGAGACAGATATGGGGGTGGGCAAGTCTTTGGTTTAAAGGTCATAAGTTTGGAAAATTGCAAATTGTAAATTGTTACAGCAATGAAGGTCAGTTGCAAATTGACAGTTAAGGGGCTGTCCCACTTGGGCGACCTAATCCGCGAGTCCAGAAGAGTACTTCGACCTTCAAGCTCGAGGGCACTCGCATGGAAAGCCTCGAGCTGGATTGACCATCCGCGTTGAAACCGCGAGTTGGATCAACTGTCCGTGTTGAAACCGCGAGCTGGATCGACCGACCGCACACACACACACACACACACACACACACACACACACACACACACACACACACACACACACACACACACACACACACACACACACACACACACACACGCACACACACAAACACATTGCAAAGGCGGGGGCCAGGAAAGCGGGGGAGTGCTGTCTGAAATTCACAACGGCGATGAAGAAGAAGGTAAAATGGCTGCATAGTGTAAGGTAAGTCCTTTAGAGAGCTCGGGGGGGGGGGGGGGGGAGAAGGGGAGAGAAGGGGTGGAGAATGGGGGGGAGAAGGAGAGAAGGGGGGGAGAAGGAGTGGAGACACTTTTAAGAAGTATAATGAAGTTTAGCGGGCATTTTACCTACCGGTAGGTTTACCTTGGTCTTGAAAACTCCAATGAGCCATTCAAAATGCCCGGTCAGCGAAGGAGATTGCCTACGGCTGTCCTCAACTGCGTGTAAGTAAATAGTGACCCCACTCCACTGCACTACGAGTTAAAAATAACCATGCAGAGCAAATTTTACTCTTTGCGCGGGACCTAGCTGAGGCCACGCGTATTCGGGAACTTCCCTCGAGCATGAAGGAGAGTTACAGCGACCTCATAGGACCTCCGAGGACCACGTGTCGACCATGCTGCGATTTTGAAGGTCAAAGACACTCTTCTAAACTTGGACGACCTAATTGGCGAGTTTTGAAGAGTTTAGGAGAGTTTGAAAAAATGTCATGTTGAAGACCTCCTTCGACTATGTAGAAGACCTCCTTCGACATCCTTCGACCTCCTTCGACATCCTTCGACTATGTTGAAGACTAGCTTCGATTAGCTACGATTAACTATGATTACCTTCAACTATCCTCGATTACCTACGACTAACATGCCGACCTACTAGGACCTACTACGACTAAACCTACGAGTAATTTCAGAAAGCAAAATGGCGACTTTTTTTACTCGCGGGCAGTTTTCAACTTGCCGCGACCTAGCTGAGGCCTCGAGTACACGGGGACTGCTCTCGAGCATGAAGGAGAGTTACAAAGACCTCCTAGGGCCTCGTGTCGAACATGCTGCGAGTATGAGTCGAGGGCAAACTCGCCAGAACTCGCGGATTAGGTCGCCCAAGTGGGACAGCCCCTTTAATTGGGGTGCCAAATCTACAGGTACTGTAGGTATGATATTGGTCAACAACCTGGATATGGGGAGAAACACCTTGCACTTCAAACCAGTGCCATGAAGGCACACAGTGTGTTGGTTGAACAATAAAAAAAAATTCTGGAAATGGGAAATAAAATCAGAATATGCTGGAAATATTGAGCCAGTCAGCATCTATTTAAAGAGAAACAGAGTCCATGTTTCACATTCGGGACCTTTGATCAGAACATAATCTGTTTCTCTTTCTACAAATGCTGCCCGACCTGCTGACTGTTTCCAGCTTTGTTTTAGTAATTCATCTGAAAGATGCGCTTACTTCATTCACTTCCATTTAATAATTTGTTAAAAGTTTTCATTCTTGATCCTTGAGTATCACATTGTTTCCTGTGTGCAGTTTTCTGAATTGCAGGTTTAGTGGTAATCCTAACAGTCGCGCACTGTCTGCAAGTGAAGATTCTTAAAAATACAGTAGTAAGTTCAGCAGATTTTATCGGATCTTCTTTTGAGAACAAGTGAGAAAAATAACCCATTGTAACCATAACTTTGAAGTGAGCAACACAAATGTACATGACTAAATCGAACCTGTTGATTTGTGTGTCTGTATGTGTGCATGCATGCTCGTATGTGTGTGTGCGCGCTTTTGTGCATACGTCTGGTTCACGTGTGTATGCATGCTTGTTGTGTGTATGTATGTATGTGTGTGTGCACGCATGTGCTTGCAAATGAGACAGAGAGAGAAAAAATAATTCAATAAAAATATGTAAGTTCTCTGTCTGTAAATTTAGTGTTGCTGTGGAATACTTACAACATGGGGTCCTCAAACGTGTTGAGATTTTTGTTTAACAATTATGATGTAAAAATACAGGAGAATTAAGAAATGCCATTTGTGCTGGGAGATGACCTGTGTTTGTGCAAGCACAGCAGTAATGAGACATAGACAAATGGGAGCGTCAGAAATTCAATTACTTTGCTAGGGAAATGTTTTGAGTTGCTGGTTGTACAGGGGAAATCATTAACAACTTCTTGTCATCAGGCCAAGACATAATTTTGCTTTCAGAAATTATGTAGGGATCTTGAGCCTCTGTTCATTTTATTTTCTTTGTTCACCAAAGTTCGGAGTAATCACTTACACAGAGGGTCATATCTACTGATTAGTCACTAATGAAAAGCGAGCTTTCTGAAATCTTATTATGAAAGTCATAGATGAAAGAATGTTAAGGCTTTGGGGAAGCTGCAGAGAGTTGCCTGAATGGTACCACTGAGATGAAGACCTTCAGTGATGCAGAAAGGCACAAAAACCTGGATACGGGCAGATAGTTAGGGTTGGAGAAAAGGAACTGCTGATGTTGGTTTACAAAAAGAAAATGCTGGTGATTCACCGGACTGATTCCTAATGGGTCTGAATACAGTTTGAGAAGGCTAGGCTTGTATGTTCTAGCAGTGAGTAGAATGAGAGGTGACCTCATTGATAAATAATATTTAGAGGGTTTGACAGGTTTAATGTAAGGAGTCCAGAAGGAGCAGTCACAGTCTCAAAATAAAGGACAGGCCACTTGGGAATGAAATGAGGAGAAATTTCATAATTCAAAGGGTAATGAATCTTTGTGATTTTCCACAAAAGGATCAGCCATTACCTGCATTTAAAACAGAGATCAATAGATTTATGGATGTTGGAGAAATCAAGGGATTTGAGGATTGTGCAGAGAAATAATGCTGAGATTAAACACATAATCTTGTTGTTGGCAAAGTAGATTTGCTGTTTTGTTTTATGTTCTTACAATTGTACATTTCGAACTGTAATAATGAAAGGGAGATTTGAAGTTATGTTTTTCTGATTGGGTAGTTGCGAAACAGATTTGAACAAAAAGCTAGCAGCTGTTTCAATTGTGTGCCCACTCTGGGCAAACATGAATAGTGACTGAAACCAACTGAATGGTTGTTGCACTTTCACATGACCAAAATATGATATCTGGGACCGAGTCCAGATTCCCCAGGATCTTTGGGAAACAAGGGCCAGTTGTCAAATAATTGATTGGGGCCTGGGGAGGGTTGTGGGTCAGCAATCATGCAAATCTCTGTCATGGTGGAAGGCAGTCAGAACAGGAGCCTGGTGAAGGGTTGTGGGAGGACTGGGTCAGCCTTGCAATCAGGGCTGAGGCTGTGTGAGTAGGGTCATGATTCGGTAAAGAGCTTATGGTGGAATAGGGGTTAATGGGTTTGAGGTCAGCCTTTCGGTTCATTATTGGGATAGGGGCCTAGAAAAATTGGATGGTGGAGAATTTAGGAATAATGTAGGAAAACAGAGGAGGGTTCAGGGCCTGGACTGATCAGTAGAGTTGAGGTTAAATAATATATTATGCACCATGAAAATTGAATTGGGCGTCTCCTTTGATACTTGCAAGCAATTGAAATTATGGTTTTTCGAAACTAGGAAGAAAATTGCATACTAAAACAGTCTTTCCAAACACAGGCATCTGTAGAATAACAATCACTTATCCCAAATTAGTCCCCAAAGATGAGAAGTTTATATTTATTCGACCATAAAGCTGAATAAAGTTTCTGTGTTTCTTCCTCCTTTTGCTGAAACTGGAACTTAATTTACATCTGTCAACTCTTTCCAAGTTATTTTCTACTCTCTCAACCCACTTAAAATGGCGAACATATTTGGTTTTCACTTCCATTATTCAGTGTCGTGGGAAATCAATTGCAGTTTAAAAAATGCAGACGAAAGCTGCTGTAGTTTGGAGTTTGAGATTTCTTTGTGCCTAATCAATGTAGATAATGGCTAATCATAATGAATTTAGAGATGAATTTACACTGCAGAAGGTTGTGGAGTGACTAAGCTGTCCATGGCAGCTTGAAGTTGTTGAATCCTTATTGGAGAGACTCCAACAAAATTTTGAGAAAGTTGGTTACTGGCTTGGGAGCCAACACATATGCAAAACGTTTCCAGTTTTGGTGAATAATCTTCGACCTGAAACTATTCACTGTTTCTCACTGTACAAATACAGCCTGATCTACTGACTATTTCCAGCATTTTTTGATTTCCATTTACAGTTTCTTCATTTTCAACGTTCAAAGACTTTGACAAGAAGGAAGTTACAGCTGGGATGGCCATTGTTTACGAGGGTTCAAGGCAGGATCTTTTGAGGATGGCATGAAGAAGGCACATTTGATAGCAAGGGGGGGATAGTATCTGATGGGAGGAAGATTTTTGTGACATCAATTAGCAGTGATCATGAAGGAGATGATAAGTGTTTGACAGTTGGTGAGAATTGTATGAAGAAATGCAGAAGTGAATCTTGTGGGCAAGGTAAAAGCATTTCAGTGGATATGAGATGTGAGTTCACAGCTCAGCAGTCATGGACAGATGTGGAGGTTGGCATGGGGAAGGGTTGGCCTGCTGGGCAAATTATATTGGGGAATTTGAGAGAACAACCTGAACTTTATGTCTGATGTATACAATGAACAGGAAATGGTTGGTTGGGGTTTGTGCTGTTTCCTGAATGGCATCAGAAATACTCTGTGAGTCTGTCCATTTATAATACGAGACCTTGGGGTAAGGGGCTGCCGCAAATGGACAAGGCCATTTCCCTCTCATTAGGATGTAGTAGATCACATCGCTCTTATGAAAGGTGCAGGGCAGTTCTATTCCCAGAGGGCTAGACAATATTTATTCCACCATCGTCAAAAGAAGAATATCTTATTACAATATTATCTTGTTATTTCTTTGATCTTCTTGGTGCAGAACATGACTGCTGAATTTGGAGCAGCGATTGCTCATGAATATTGTTGGGCTTTAAAAATTCTAGGGATCGTAAAAGGCATCAAAAACAAATGCAAATTCTTGATTTCTTTTCTCTTTATAGTCTTTGATAAACACAAATTTATATGCACAATCAATCTATATGCATGAGTAGCTGAATATTAATCATGATATCAGTTCCCATCATTCTTTAAAAACTTGGTTAAAATGTGTAGGGAGACAATATTGTTGACTGAATATATATTTAATCCAAATTAATTCATGCATAAATTATCTATTTATTGTTTAACCATAAGCAACATATTAATAGGCAAATGTCTTTCCAGGTAGACACTTCTTCGTCTCCTCCCCCTTCTTTGGCAGTCCCTTGGAATCAAGGATGACTCGCTGCCATTCCAATTTTGTGAGGTCTGAGGAGGTTAATGAGATCCATGTTGGGAATTTTCCACAGAAGTTGTCTGATGAGTCTGCTTGTGGGTAGTGTGCAATGTGGTCTGCTCCGTCTGCTGACAGTGGTTTTGTGTATCCTACCGAATCTCCCTGTTGCTGATTGATCAAATGGTGCCAGCACAACAACCTGGCTCTCAACATCAGTGAAACCAAGGAAATGATTGTGGACATTGGAAGGGGAAGGATGAGGACCCACAATCCTGTCTGTATCAATGGGTCGATGGTGGAGAGGGTCAAAAACTTCAAATCTCCGGGCGTGCACCTTTCTGAAGATCTTTCCTGGACCCAGCACACTAATGCAATAATAAAGAAGGCACATCAGCGCCTCTACTTCCTGAGAAGACTACGGAGATTCGGTATGTCAAAGAGGTTTCTCTTGAACTTCTACAGGTGCACAGTAGAGAGCATACTGACTGGTTGCATCGTGGCCTGGTTCGGCAACTTGAACGTCCAGGAGCAGAAAAGACAGCAAAAAGTTGTGAACACTGTCCAGTCCATCACCGGCTCTGACTTCCCCACCATCGAAAGGATCTATCGAAGTCGCTGCCTCAAAAAGGAAGCCAACATCATCAAAGACCCACACCATCCTGGCGACACACTCATTTCACCTTTGCCATCGGGAAGAAGGTACAGGAGCCTGAAAACTGTAATGTCCAGGTTCAGGAACAGCTTCTTCCCTACAGCCATCAGGCTATTAAACACAATAACAAATAAGCTCTGAACTACAACAGAAAATTATTATTATTTCATTATATTTGTTTATTTATTGAGGATAGATACACACTGAACTTTTTTTCTCCTGTTATGTAGTATGTTTACATATTCTGTTGTGCAGCAACAAGCAAGAATTTCATTGTCCTATCTGGGACATCTATATAATTAAATGTCTCATCTTGACCACTTCCTGTCTGCGCTATATATTGATTTTAGAGAAAACGCTACCATATATCGCTATGATTTTTGGTCATCTTACTCACAGTCCACCTCCGCTGAGCAGGCCCTGAGGATTATTCCCATCGGTGAAAAATAGAAAAGTTATGAATGTTTAAAAAAACGATCGTGAGGGAGAGGCCACGAATCTCATTCTAAGCTGTGAATCAACTGAACTATGAGTCTGCAATGTACTTGCAATAAATGATTTGTTAGCTCTTAATGACAATGCCATGAGTTGTTTGGCCTGCTGACCTGCCTGTGCTTGAAACTGCAATGCTTTATTAGGTCCGACTGTGTTTGGCAGGAATAAATGCTTTATTAGGTCCAACTGTGTTTGGTTCAAAAGTCCCGCTCATTTCGTGACTTCCGCTTAGTGGACAAGTCGTGCTGTTTGTGTAATTTCCGGTGATTGCAGAGATCATGCTGATTTCAGAAGTTCCGCTGACTGCGGAAGCCCCAAAGTGGAGAGGCCACGCTCAGCCGTGTGAGTATTCAAGAAAGTTTACTGCCATATATATGGTGTGTGAGTCAGTGAGTGTATATGTGTGTGAGTGTGAGTGTGTGTGTGTGTGTGTGGCTGGGTATGTGGGTGTGTTGTGAGTGGTCTCAGTCACTGAGATGCCAGCCCAAGAATCCATTTGGCCCACAATGTCCATACTAGCCCTCTGGAAACCAGTCCCTTTGGCCCACAACACCATGCGAGCGCTCCAGAAAGCACCCCCCCCCCCCCCCCCCCCCCCCGGCCAGCAATATTGGAATTGGTGGAGAGGTGGAATATTGCGTTGGGGGACCAGCCCTCCCATGTGAAGCTGGGACCCAACGGGTCCCACTTAGTCTAGTATGACAATAAAACACTCTTGACTCCTTTATGGATGGCTTGATTGTATTAACGTTTAGTCTTTTCTTTGACTGGATAGCACGCAAACAAAGGCTTTTCAATGTACCTTGGTACATGTGACAATAATAAACGAAATTAAGTACTGACCTTTCTATCCTCGGCCTCCTCCATTGCTGCACACAAACTGGAGGAACAGCACCACACTTGGGTAGTTTACAACCCAATGGTATGAACAGTGAATTCTCCAACTTTACATAACCTCTAACAACCCCGTCCGCTTTTTCTCCCACACTCTCCCTTCCTTCCCCCCTCCCCTGTGCCTCAGATAGGCGCATTTATTTCTCCCCTGCCCCCTCCTCATCCACCTACATGCTTTCCCCTAGCTTCACAATTCGTAACTCCTCAACCCATTTGTCTCACAGCTTTTTCATCTCTGGCCTTTGTCCAACCATCTGCCTATCAACCCCACGCCCCCTCTCCTGTGTTCACCTATTACCTGCCATGCTTTGACCTGCCTTTCATCTCTTCTCGCTTTCTTCCCCCACTCACCTACAATCAGTCTGAAGAAGGATCCCGATCCGAAACATCAGCAATCCATGTTGAACAGTCAATGGCCAAATTTTCACAAGAGTTAGTGGACATGTTGCACTTTGCATGGAAGCTTTAAGCATATCTCCAAACCTTTTTTTCTGTCTGCTTGATAATATCGTTCCACCACTGATCTTGATATAGAGTGTTCAAAGAGCCTAGTGCATCCGGCACTGTACCCTATCCAACAGAGCTGGTAGAGTACAATGTTGATCAGGGAAGATTGCTTTGTTTGTTTGGTTTGCTTAGCATTATGATTGAATTTGCAGCAATTTGTTGAGATAGCATTGGCGGTATTTTTTCAGTGCTTTAAGGTGTCTGCTGTCGGTAATCAATACGAGCAAAGAGGGGGATGCGTCCCTGCCTCACCTCACATTACAATGTTGAGAAACTGGGGTAGATGAAAGAACAAAAAGCAGAATAGGTGCTTGTGTTTACCTTTGTCTAGGAGGTGCTTCTCATCCTAATCTATATAACTAAAAGTCTGATCTTGACCACTTCCTGTTGTTCTGTATATTGATTTTAGAAAAAACACTGCCACTTACGGCTATGATTTTTGGCCATCTTACTCAGAGTCCCCTTCCGCTGCGCAGGACAGGAAGATTTTTCCCATCGATGAAAACTAAAAGAGTTATTAGTGTTTAAAAATTGTTGAGATTCTCTCTCTTGAAGGCCACGCCCCTTCCGGAGGGACTATAAAACCTGGAACTGTTGAGTGCCTCAGTCAGTCTCTGCAAGATGGGGGAGCGAGAGGGTCACGCCTCTCAGTCTGAGCTATGAATAACACTGAACCCATGTATACTAAACTGTGAGTGGTTTTACTGACCTGCCAGTGCCCTTAATGTGGTTTGAAAATAGTTCAAGTTCAAGTTCAAGTGAGTTTATTGTCATGTGTCCCTGTATAGGACAATGAAATTCTTGCTTTGCTTAAGCACACAGAAAATAGTAGGCATTTACTACAAAACAGATAAATGTGTCCATATACCATGATATAAATATATACACACATGAATAAATAAACTGGTAGTGCAAATAACAGAAAGTGGTTGCTAATAATCAGAGTTTTGTCCGAGCCAGGTTTAATAGCCTGATGGCTGAGGGGAAGTAGCTATTCCTGAACCTGGTTGTTGCAGTCTTCAGGCTCCTGTACCTTCTACCTGAAGGTAGCAGGGAGATGAGTGTGTGGCCAGGATGGTGTGGGTCTTTGATGATACTGCCAGCCTTTTTGAGGCAGCGACTGCGATAAATCCCCTCGATGGAAGGAAGGTCAGAGCCGATGATGGACTGGGCAGTGTTTACTACTTTTTGTAGTCTTTTCCTCTCCAGGGCGCTCAAATTTCCGAACCAAGCCACGATGCAACCGGTCAGCATGCTCTCGGCTGTGCACCTGTAGAAGTTAGAGAGAGTCTTCCTTGACAATCCGACTCTCCGTAATCTTCTCAGGAAGTAGAGGCGCTGATGAGCTTTTTTGATAATTGCGTTAGTGTTCTCGGACCAGGAAAGATCTTCAGAGATGTGCACCCCCAGGAATTTGAAGTTCTTGACCCTTTCAACCATCGACCCGTTGATATAAATGGGACTGTGGGTCCCCCTCCTACTCCTTCCAAAGTCCACAATCAGTTCCTTGGTTTTGCTGGTGTTCAGGGCCAGGTTATTGCGCTGGCACCATATGGACAGTTGCTCGATCTCTCTTCTGAACTCTGACTCATCCCCATCAGTGATACGCCCCACAATAGTGGTGTCGTCAGCGAACTTGATGATGGAGTTCGCACTGTGGTTCGCTACGCAGTCATGGGTATAGAGTGAGTACAGCAGGGAGCTGAGCACGCAGCCTTGAGGTGCTCCCGTGCTGATTGTTATTGAGGCTGACACATTTCCACCAATACGAACAGACTGTGGTCTGTGGACGAGGAAGTCGAGGATCCAGTTGCAGAGGGATGCGCAGAGACCCAGTTCTGCGAGTTTGGTAACCAGTTTGGAGGGGATGATTGTGTTAAATGCCGAGCTGTAATCAATGAATAACAGCCTGACATATGAGTTTTTGTTGTCCAAGTGGTCCAGTGCGGAGTGGAGGGCCAGCGAGATCGCATCCACCGTTGATCTGTTGTGGCGGTATGCGAACTGCAGTGGGTCCAGGTTTTTGTCGATGTAGGAGTTGATTTGCTCCATGATCAACCTCTCAAAGCACTTCATCACCACCGGCGTTAGTGCCACTGGTCGATAGTCATTGAGGCACGTCACCTTACTCTTCTTGGGCACCGGTATAATTGATGCCCTTTTAAAGCAGGTGGGGACCGCAGACCTCAGAAGTGAGAGGTTGAAAATGTCCGTAAAAACTCCCGCCAGTTGGTCCGCACAGGTTTTTAGAACACGGCCGGGTATACCATCAGGTCCAGGTGCTTTTCGGGGGTTCACCCCTCTGAAGGATTTCCTGACATCGGCCTCTGTGACTGAGACTGAAATGCCATCACAGCGAATGGGGGATCAGGAAGGCACATCAGTATTCTCCCTGTCAAAGCGTGCGTAAAACGCATTGAGCTCGTCAGGGAGTGATGTTACACCGGCATTCGAGCTGCCTCCTGGTTTTGCCTTGTAGGAGGTGATTGCATTCAGACCCTGCCACAGCTGCCGAACATCTGTCTCGTCCTCCAGTTTGGAGCAGAAGTCCCTTTTGGCCTTTTTGATGGCCTTACCAAGGTCGTATCTGGTCTTCATGTAGGCCACTGTATCGTTGGATGTGAATGCCCTGTGTCTGGGCTTCAGGAGAGTGCGGATCTCAAAGTTTGGAAATGATAAAGCTTTGTTGCCTCTGTTGGTACGAGTATGGTTGGGGGGAGGGACTCGAATTGGGAAAGCTAGCAGTCAGTGTGTGAGGCAGGAGGTAGAGAATGGTAGCACTCTGACCCAAAATGTAGGAGAGAGAGAAGAAAAAGACAATAAACAGAGAATAAGAGAGGGTGGGTTTCCTAAATGTGTATATTTTAATGCTAGGAGCATTGTAAGAAAGGTGGATGAACTTAGAGCCTGGATTGACACCTGGAAGTATGATGTTGTGGCGATCAGTGAAACATGGTTGCAGGAGGGCTGTGATTGGAAACTAAATATTCCAGGATTTCATTGCTTCAGGTGTGATAGAATTGGAGGGGCAAGAGGTGGAGGTGTTGCATTGCTTATCAGGGAAGATATTACAGCAGTGCTTTGGCAGGATAGATTAGAGGGCTCGTCTAGGGAGGCTATTTGGGTGGAACTGAGAAATGGGAAAGGGGTAGCAACACTTATAGGGGTGTATTATAGACCGCCAAATGGGGAGCGAGAATTGGAAGAGCAAATATGTAAGGAGATTGCAGATATTAGTAGTAAGCACAAGGTAGTGATTGTGGGAGATTTCAATTTTCCACACATAGACTGGGAAACACATTCTGTAAATGGGCTGGATGGGTTGGAGTTTGTAAAATGTGTGCAGGATAGTTTTTTGCAACAATACATAGAAGTATCTACTAGAGAAGGGGCGGTACTGGACCTCCTGTTAGGAAATGAGATGGGTCAGGTGGCAGAGGTATGCGTTGGGGAACAGTTCGGGTCCAGTGATCACAATACCATTAGTTTCAATATAATTATGGAGAGGGACAAAACTGGACCTAGGGTTGAGATTTTTGATTGGAGAAAGGCTAACTTTGAGGAGATGCGAAAGGATTTAAAAGGAGTAAATTGGGACAGTTTGTTTTATGGGAAAGATGTGGAAGAGAAATGGAGTACATTTAAAGGTGAAATTTTAAGAGTACAGAATCTTTATGTCCCTGTTCGGTTGAAAGGAAATCGTAAAAATTGTAAAGAGCCATGGTTTTCAAGGGAAATTGGACACTTGGTTCGGAAAAAGAGGGAGATCTACAATAGTTATAGGCAGCATGGAGTAAATGAGGTGCTTGAGGAGTATAAAGAATGTAAAAAGAATCTTAAGAAAGAAATTAGAAAAGCTAAAAGAAGATATGAGGTTGCTTTGGCAAGTAAGGTAAAAGTAAATCCGAAGGGTTTCTACCGCTATATTAATAGCAAAAGGATAACGAGGGATAAAATTGGTCCATTAGAGAGTCAGAGTGGCCAACTATCTGCAGAGCCAAAAGAGATGGGGGAGATATTGAACAGTTTCTTTTCTTCGGTATTCACCAAGGAGAAGGATATTGAATTATGTGAGGTAAGGGAAACAAGTAGAGTAGCTATGGAAACTATGAGGATCAAAGAAGAGGAAGTACTGACACTTTTGAGAAATATAAAAGTGGATAAGTCTCCAGGTCCGGACAGGATATTCCCTAGGACATTGAGGGAAGTTAGTGTAGAAATAGCAGGGGCTATGGCAGAAATATTTCAAATGTCATTAGAAACGGGAATAGTGCCGGAGGATTGGCGTACTGCGCATGTTGTTCCATTGTTTAAAAAGGGGTCTAAGAGTAAACCTAGCAATTATAGACCTGTTAGTTTGACGTCAGTGGTGGGCAAATTAATGGAAAGAATACTTAGAGATAATATATATAAGCATCTGGATAAACAGGGTCTGATTAGGAACAGTCAACATGGATTTGTACCTGGAAGGTCATGTTTAACTAATCTTCTTGAATTTTTTGAAGATGTTACTCGGGAAATTGATGAGGGTAAAGCAGTGGATGTTGTGTATATGGACTTCAGTAAGGCCTTTGACAATGTTCCTCATGGAAGGTTGGTTAAGAAGGTTCAATGGTTGGGTATTAATGGTGGAGTAGCAAGATGGATTCAACAGTGGCTGAATGGGAGATGCCAGAGAGTAATGGTGGATGGTTGTTTGTCAGGTTGGAGGCCAGTGACGAGTGGGGTGCCACAGGGATCTGTGTTGGGTCCACTGTTGTTTGTCATGTACATCAATGATCTGGACGATGGTGTGGTAAATTGGATTAGTAAGTATGCAGATGATACTAAGATAGGTGGGGTTGCGGGTAATGAAGTAGAGTTTCAAAGTCTACAGAGAGATTTATGCCAGTTGGAAGAGTGGGCTGAAAGATGGCAGATGGAGTTTAATGCTGATAAGTGTGAGGTGCTACATCTTGGCAGGACAAATCAAAATAGGACGTACATGGTAAATGGTAGGGAATTGAAGAATGTAGGTGAACAGAGGGATCTGGGAATAACTGTGCACAGTTCCATGAAAGTGGAATCTCATGTAGATAGGGTGGTAAAGAAAGCTTTTGGTGTGCTGGCCTTTATAAATCAGAGCATTGAGTATAGAAGTTGGGATGTAATGTTAAAATTGTACAAGGCATTGGTGAGGCCAATTCTGGAGTATGGTGTACAATTTTGGTCGCCTAATTATAGGAAGGATGTCAACAAAATAGAGAGAGTACAGAGGAGATTTACTAGAATGTTGCCTGGGTTTCAGCAACTAAGTTACAGAGAAAGGTTGAACAAGTTAGGGCTTTATTCTTTGGAGCGCAGAAGGTTAAGGGGGGACTTGATAGAGGTTTTTAAAATGATGAGAGGGATAGACAGAGTTGACGTGGAAAAGCTTTTCCCACTGAGAGTAGGGAAGATTCAAACAAGGGGACATGACTTGAGAATTAAGGGACTGAAGTTTAGGGGTAACATGAGGGGGAACTTCTTTACTCAGAGAGTGGTAGCTGTGTGGAATGAGCTTCCAGTGAAGGTGGTGGAGGCAGGTTCGTTTTTATCATTTAAAAATAAATTGGATAGTTATATGGATGGGAAAGGAATGGAGGGTTATGGTCTGAGCGCAGGTATATGGGACTAGGGGAGATTATGTGTTCGGCACGGACTAGAGGGGTCGAGATGGCCTGTTTCCGTGCTGTAATTGTTATATGGTTATATGGTAATGCTGAAGCTGTGTTGCCTTTGGATTGGAAATGCTAAAGCTGTGTTGCCTTTGGTTTGGAAATGCTACAGCTGCCTTGCCTAATTAAAGTTGCCTTGCCCAATTAAAGTTGCCTTGCCCAATTAAAGTTGCCTTGCCTATTTAAAGTTGCCTTGCCTAATTAAAGTTGCCTTGTCTTCTGTATAATTAAAAGTAATTTTGACCACTTCCTGTTTGCGCTTTATATTGATTTTAGAAAAAACGTTACCACGTACGGCTGTGATTTTTGGCCATCTTACTCAGAGCCCCCTCTGCTCATCAGGTGCCGAGGATTTTTCCCATCGATGAAGAATAAAAGAGTTATTAGTATTTTTTAAATGTTGAGATTCTCTCTCCTGTCAATCACGCCATGAAGGCCACGACCCTTCTGGTGGGAGGGGGGGGAGGAGGGACTATAAAACCCAGAAGTGTGGGCGTGGCTCAGTCTCTGCAAGATGGAGGAGGGAGAGGTCATGGCTCGCTGTCTTTAGTGGCCTTGTGCCCTGCTTGAAATGGTATGAAACTGCACTTGAATTTGGTGGCCTTGCACCCTGCTTTAAGTGGTAAGAAACTGCACTTGAATTTGGTGGCCTTGCACCCTGTTTGAAATGGGATTTCAAGGAATAGCCACGAGTCAACTGCCAGCCCACCAGCCGTGAGTGAGTGAGTTGCCAGCAAAACAGGCTTGAGTGACTGAGCCGCCAGCCCAAGATTCCATTTGGCCCACAATGTCCATACTACCCCTCAGGAAACCAGTCCCTTCAGCCCACAACACCCATACTAGCACTCCAGAAAGCCCTCCCCCCACACTGGCCACCAATATTGGAATTGGTGGAGAGGTGGAATATTGCGTTGGGGGACCAGCCCTCCCATGTGATGCTGGGACCCAATGGATCCCACTTAGTTTAGTTTTATATAAAATCTTCACATCTCTGTAATTTCCAGATCATTTCAAAAAGTAAAAGAGTTTTCAAGGCCCTCAAGAATGGGACACAACCTTCTGTCTGGCTGATGCATTGATATTGTGCGGGTGAATCTGCAAACCACACATCCACAGAGAGCTCATGTGATTGAAGGCTTTGTGATATTCTTGATTTAAATACATGTTTGGTATTGAAATACATGTTTGGCATCGTTGGGAGCTCGCAGGTCACAGGCTGGTGCCTGTTTTCTGGAGCTCCTGCGGCAACAGCTGCGTCCGCTGGACTGGAGGGCGGCAGCTTCGACCACCCCGGGCCGCGGAGCTTGAACCGGCCCGTTCGCGGAGCTCGGTGAGCAGCGGGACTGACTTACCATCGCCCGGTGGGGTATCACCTCAGCGCAGAGGGAGAAGAGGAAGGAAGAGACAGTAACCCTAAGATTTTTGCCTCCATCACAGTGAGGAGGTGCCTGGTGAACTCACTGTGGTGGATGTTATTTTGTGTTTATTGTGTGTTTTGTTGTTTATTATTACATGTATGGCAGCAGGCAACGACATTTCGTTCAGACTGAAAGGTCTGAATGACAAATAAAGGATCTAAGTCTAAAAAATAAAAAAAATAAAAAGTATTGAAAGGCACACAAGGCATTTCAGTGGGTATGTTTAATCATACTGTGAAAGAATCCAATGATCTATTGGAATCATAGGGAAATATAGTGCAGAAAAATGTCCCTCGGCGCACCAACTCCAAATCAATCATCTTTTTTATATTAATCCTACGACGACCAATTTCATTCTCCTTTTCCCCACCATATTTCCATTAACCTCCTTTTTCTACAGATTCTACTGTTCATCTGCAAACCAGAGGAAACCTTCAGTGACCAATTAACCTACACATTTTTGTAATGTGGGAGGAAAATGTAATGCCTGGGGATAACCCAGGGGGCTACAGGAAGAATGGAATTATAGAGCTATACACCAAGGAAACAGGCCCTTCGGTTCAACTCTTTCATGCTGTCTGGGATGTCTCTCTGAGCTACTCCCATTTGCCTGTGTTCGGCCCAAATCCTTCCAAACTTTGTATACTCATGTAGCTGTCTAAATGTATTTTATTGTTGTAATTGTACCTGCCTTTTCATTGAAAAATAAAGCATGAAAACAGGTCCTTCAGCCCACTGAGTCCACACCAACCATCGATCCTCTGTTCAAACTATGTTGAGTAAGTTGAGAAACTATGTTTAAGTTATCCCACTTTCGCAACCACTCCCTACACGCTAGGGACAATTTACAGAGGCCAATTAACCTACAAATTTGCCCGTCTTTGGGAGGTGGGAGGAAGCTGGAGCACCCAGAGGAAACCTATGTGGTCACAGGGAGAACATGCAAGCTCCACTTAGACAGCAGTCGAGGTCAGGATTGAACGAGGGGCTCTCGAGCTGTGTGGCAATAGTTCTACCAGCTGCACCACTATGCCGTCATTTCTACTTCCTCTGGCAGCTCGTTCATATACCCACTATCCAGTGTGTGAAGATGCTG
Source organism: Amblyraja radiata (assembly GCF_010909765.2). NCBI lineage: Eukaryota > Metazoa > Chordata > Chondrichthyes > Rajiformes > Rajidae > Amblyraja > Amblyraja radiata. The sequence continues at coordinate 45,751,500 of NC_045962.1, read as the reverse complement.
CCTCTCAAGTCTCAGAAATCTTTTCTCCTCTCACCTTAAACATATGGCCTCTAGTTTTTGACACTCCTATCTTGGGGGAAAAGAAGTGACCATCCATCTTACCTATGCCACTTATGATTTTATATACCTCTCTAAGGTCATCTGCTCAGCCTCCACCTTCCAGGGAAAAATGTCCAAGCCGATCCAGCCTCTCCTTATAACTTAAGCTCTCCAGTCCTGGTAATATCCTTGTGAATATTTTCTGCATTCTTTCCAGTTTAACAACAGCCTTCCTATAGCTGAACAACCAAAAATCACAAATGCAGCCACACCAACATCTTGTATAATTGCTGCACTACATTCCAACTCCTGTATTGATTGTCCTGAATGATGAATGGAAGCGTGTCAAATGCCCTTTAAAGTACTCAGGGTCTCAATACTGTGGTTGTTGGTCTGGAAGAGGTTGCTAGTGTCGTTTTGCTAACCCATTGGAAGAGTTTGTGCAGTTTGATAGTATCTCCAGGGCTTTAAAGTGCCTACCAGAAGTTGTCTGTTCAGAAGCGTACACTTGATCTGAAAGCACTTCATTCTGTTTGCCCATAAGCCTTGTAGTAGCTGTACTGTAGTAATGAGTCTCTGCCTTGTTTTTGTGCTTGAACTCTGGAGTAAGATTTGTACCTATAAATGTTGACAAAAGATTAGTGCACTGAGCCACAACAGACATCCAAAGTTCATTTTGAAAATTAAATTGATTCTTTGAAAATACCAACAATTCCAATGTAAATTGTTTCTCACACTTAAGTTGGGAAAAGACAGAGACTAATCTCTGAGTCATCTAGTAGTTCATTTCCTTTTGACTCTCAACCATAACGGAAACTATTTTAATGTCTGATTACAGCCTGTAACTAAAGTAATTGTTATCTTTCAAAGGATCAATAACCTGACAATCTTGAGTTCAGAAGTTGCTAAGGCTGTGGTCAAGTAATCTTCTGACAAAGTACTAAAAAAATGATTTGAAAGGCACAGCTAATCTGAAAATAATGTTTAGTTCACAATTATTGTATTTAAATTCATTTTTAAATGGATTTCTTGGATATTACAGCATAACATTTCCAGGAAATTATTGGATAATCAATTCACCCTTACTTAAACTACATTGTAATTTCTGCCATCTCTATTGCCAAAACGGCGAGCAATGGATCAGAGACTACATTTTGCTGACAAGAATTCATGGTTTTTCCATGAAGACATTTATATCTATGGGGTGAACTGCCCAGAATAAATCTAGCAGGTTCATTTGGTAAATGAAATCCACAGCATACTTTAAAATCTGATAAAGTAAGGAAATAATATAATTGCTTTTAACATTGTAAATTGTTCCTTCCAGTGACCTGGAAAATATTTATTACAGTCAACATTAAAAAAAAATCATTAATGGCACCTTACTATGTCCAAATCCCTATATTACCACAGATTACTAAATAGTCGATTGATTGTAAAGCAGTTTGGGAACTTTTGAGGTTATAACACCTGCAATACAAGTGAAGGCCTTCCCTCTATTTGACAGTCTAATGTTCTGTTTAGAATGAAGCTTCAGGTTTATTCTTTGTCATTTGAGGATTCATCTGCATCTGTGTCTCTGTGATGATGCATGCATAGTTTCTGGATGGTTTCTAGTTTTATTGTATCGGATGATCCATTTTTATTCTCCTCTGAAACTCAAGAGCATTGTAAAATTCAAAAAGATTACCCAAGGGACGAGAAGCACAATAATCCATCTGATAATTGAATAAATAATTGTGTGGTATTCGAGGCTGTTGCTATTCTTCTTTTTCACCACTTGATGGCAACAAAACCCTGCATTTGATCAGTGATGCTCTTGGCCACTTTTGCTCATTTTGTTCCAGTGCTCTTAATCAGGGATCAGTTTGTGAAAAGGGAATTCAGAATATCCTTGTGTCCGATTTTCTTTGGTTAAAACTGGGTGACAATTGGACTTAAATCAAAATGGCGACAGCTTGCATAAGCAAATTTGTGATTTGGTGCCTTGTGTATATAGAAGAGAGCTGGGGATTGATGGATTAGTGGACTAGGAATGAACTGTTGCGTGATACTGGGCCATGTAAATCACAGGGTGACAGTGAGAGTAGTTTATGTTTCAGAACCCATCTGTTTATATATTGTAGCGATGGGTCGCAATGCTGTGCTATTCACTAGAAGATTCGTGGGATGCTCCACTGACAGACCTCCCACCCACCCACCACTTCTACAAACATAATCTTACCTGAGACTTTGTTCTATAAATCCCAGTTCTTGCCCAATCCTCTTTCGCATCACCTCTGTGCATTCTGAGGCATGAAGTTCACTCATGCACCGATTGCAGAAATTCTTCCATGGTCTTGTTCCTTCCCATTGCTGTAACGCCCTGCAGCCCCCTGGGATCCTGCATTTATTCAGATCTGAGCATTTTCACATTCTCAATTTTCATGACTGCATCAGTTGTCATGACAGCCTAGGCCAAAACTCTGAAATTCCACTAGCTTGATAAGTGAGGTCTTCCACTGACATCTACCACACTGAGTTTTCCAGGTACAGACAAGTGTTTCATCCAAGTGAATGGATGCTAAAGTAACGGGAGGACATAAGGAGAATGTTAACAAGGATCTCAGAGGCTGATGCAGAATAATACATAGATACATAGACAATAGGTGCAGGAGTAGGCCATTCGGCCCTTCGGGCCAGCACCGCCATTCAATGTGATCATGGCTGATCATCCACAATCAGTACCCCGTTCCTGCCTTCTCCCCATACCCCATGATTCCGCTAACCCTAAGAGCTCTATCTAACTGATTTGAATGCATCCAGTGAACTGGCCTCCACTGCCTTCTGAGGCAGAGAATTCCACAAATTCACAACTCTCTGTGTGAAAATGTTTTTCCTCATCTCAGTTCTAAATGGCCTACTCCTTATTCTTAAACCGTGGCCCCTGGTTCTGGATTCCCCCAACATCGGGAATGTGTTTCTTGCATCAAGCGTGTCCAATCCCTTAATAATTTTATGTTTCTATAAGATCCCCTCTCAACCTTCTAAATTCCAGTGAATACAAGCCCAGTCGCTCCATTCTTTCATCATATGCCAGTCCCACCATCCAGTGAACCTATGTTGCATTCCCTCAATAGTAAGAATGTCCTTCCTCGAATTAGGAGGCAAAACTGCACACAATACTCCAGGTGTGATCTCACCTGTACAACTGCCAAAGGACCTATTTGCTCCTCTCTTCAACTCCTTTCATTATGAAGGCCTACATGTCATTAGCTTTCTTCACTGCCTGTTGTACCTCCATGCTTACTTTCAGTGACTGATGTACTAGTACACCCAGGTGTTGTTGTACTTCCCCTTTTCCTAACCTGACACCATTCACATAATAATCTGCCTTCCCGTTCTTGCCACCAAAGTGGATAACCTCACATTTATACACATTATACTGCATCTGCCATGTATCTGCCCACTCATCCAACCTGTCCAAGTCACCCTGCATCCTCATAGCATCCTCTTCACAGTTCACACTGCCACCCAGCTTTGTGTCATCTGCAAATTTGCTAATGTTACTTTTAATTCCTTCATCTAAATCATTAATGTATATTGTAAATTGCTGCGGTCCCAGCACTGAGCCTAGCGGCACCCCACTAGTCACCGCCTGCCATTCTGAAAGGGACCCATTAATTCCCACTCTTTGCTTCCTGTCTGCCAACTAATTTTCTATCCATGTTAATACCCTACCCCCAATAATACTTGCAGGTTGCACTTTTTTTTACCAGAGTGTCTGTTAGTCCAGTATAGGGCATGAATGCCTGTTATCTGGTAAAATCTACAATGTACCTGTGAGTCTTATGCCAAGAAAAATTGCAGGGGAGAACTAAGGGTTAAGTTGGTTTTCAACAGCATGCCAGGCTCTTTTTCAGAATTGAATGGATGCATTTACAGCCGCCGATGAGGCTGTATATGAATGCAACTTCACTATTCAATGCGAGGACCGGAATGATACAATCCTGTAGTCCATAAGAATAAGATAAGATAAGATAAGATAAGATAAGATAACCTTTAATGTCATTCAGACCGAAGTCTGAACGAAATTGAAGCAGTCATACATACAATACAATACAATAAAAAACAACAATAAACACATATTAACATCCACCACAGTGAGTCCACCCAACATCTCCTCACTGTGATGGAGGCAAAAGTCTTAGGTCTCCAGTCTCTTCCCTCCTCTTCTCCCTCTGCGCTGAGGCGATACCCCCCGGGCGATGTTAAAACCTGTCCCGCGGCTCAAACACCGCGGCCCGGGGTGGTCGAAGCTGCCGCCCACCAGTCCTGCTGACGCAGCCGCTGGCCCGCGGCCGAACCCCGGACTCAGGCCACCACCGCCAGAACACCGTCCAAGCCACCGGAGCACCGTTCCAGCCCCGAGCCGGATCGCCCTCACGTGAGTACTGCCACCGTCTCAGCCTCGCGCCAGGCCGCCCCGACTGGGTGCCGCTCCTCCCTCGGGCTGGGCCGCCCCGACCGGGCGCCGCTCCTCCCTCGGGCTGGGCCGCCCCGACCGGGCGCCGCTCCTCCCTCGGCCTGGGCCGCCCCGACCGGGCGTCGCTCCTCCTTCGGGCTGGGCCGCCCCGGCTGGGCCGCCCCGACTGGGCGCCGCTCCTCCCTCGGGCTGGGAACGCTGTACCTCCCCAAGCTCGGCCACTCCGACGGGAGCACCGTTCCTTCCTCGGGCCGGCCGTCCTCACGGGAGCGTCACAGTCCCTCACGGAAGCCCTGTTCCAGCCCCGAGCCGGGCCGCCCTCACGAGAGCGAGCTCAGGGCGCGTCCTGGCGGGCTCTGCCTCCTGAGCCTCGAGGTCGCCAGCTCCGCCATTAGGCCTCAGCGCAGACGGAGGCAGAGAAGGGGAATACGACAAAAAGTCGCATTCCCCCGCAGGGAGAGACAGCAAGCCCCGTTTCAACCCCCCCCCCCAAAACAGAAACTAAAAACCAAAACTAGACTAACCAAAACGAAAATAAACAACACAAAAAACACAAAACAAACAGGACTGCCGGAGAGCCGCTGCAGCCAGAGCCGCGCCGCCACTAGGAGTGAATAAGAAAATGAAATGTCCCAGGTAATAAAAGTAACCTGGAATCCTGCACCCTTGGTGATCCCGTGAATAAACACAACTGATCATTGAGAAATATGATGTTTGCAGCTTAAGTAGTACAGATGTGCAGCTACTTAGTACTGCTACTTTATAATTTAGGTTTTATAGAAACAGACTCTTCAGCCCAACCTGGCCACACCGACCATTGTTCGCCAGTTTACACTAGTTCTATGTTATCCCACTTTTTCATCTACTCCTTTACACACTCGGGACAATTTACAAAGGTCAATTAATTTAGCAACACGCATGTCTTTCGGGTATGGGAAGAAACCGGATCACTAGAGGAAACCTATGCAGTCACAGTGAGAACATGAAAACTCCACACGGTCAGTATCCAAGGTCAGGATCGGACCTGGGTCTCTAGTGCTGTGAAGCCGCAGTTCCATCAGCCTTCGGCATTTGAGTGTCAGGATAAATTATGTGGCAAGGTTTTTGTACTGGTCTTAACCCTGTAACCATCTGACATAGAGGCGAGAGTGTTAGCGATACAATTATGTTGCTACTCATGGCACCTTATTGTGTAATGGAAATTTTCTTTCTGTAAAGAGTGCCGAGAATGTAATACACTTAAACAGGATGTGATTGAAGTGAAAACTATACATACATTTAGTGTATGATGTACGATGCCCTGCCCAGCCCATCGAACCTCTTCATCTGGGGCAAAGCGGAACCTCCGGATTGCCCACAATGCTCAGGCAAGGGGATGTTAGAACACATCCTGAGCTGCTACCCAAAGGCTCTTGGGCAGGGCCGGAACACCTGGCGTCACGATCAGGTTCTCAAACCCATTGCAGAAGCCAGCTGCAGGTGGAGCACGCCCCACCACCCAGATGATCACATTCGTGAAGGCTGGAGTGCAGCTGCCAAGAACCACAGCAGCCAGGAATCTGTCAGGAATCCTGGCGACTGCGCAGGACTGGCAGCTTTCTGTAGACCTGGTGAAACAGCTGAAGTTCCCACGGCACATCGTCACGACCACCCTGAGGCCAGATATCTTCCTGGTCTCAGAGGCGACCAAAAACATCGTCTTGTTGGAACTGAGAGTGCCGTGGAAGGACCGTCTGGAGGAGGCACACGAGTGGAAGATGACCAAGCACGAAGAGCTGGTCATAGACTGCCGTAAGCAGGGCTGGAAGGCAAGGTGTATGCCCATCGAGGTTGGTTGCAGAGGTTTTGCAGGGCAATCGCTCTACAAAGCCTTGAGTGCACTGGGCATAAACGGAGTGGAGAGGAGAAGAACCATCACGAACACAGAGGCAGTGGAGAAAGCCTCGGAATGGCTCTGGAGAGGAGGTCCATGGGGAGGAGCGAATGCCACCAGAACACAAATCGTGGTCTGATCAACCATGGCTGGGTTGTCTGGCGAGGGGGTCTGATGTTGAAAGACCTGAAACACCCAATGACCCCAGGTTACATTACTGATGATGTGTTGATCAAGAGATGTATTTTATCAACAAAAATAGTGGAGGCTGGAAAAGCTTATCAGCTAGAAGTAAATAGAGGGTTACACTGAGTTGAGGAAATATGGAAGGAAGCTCAAGTTGAGGATAATTGCCTGCATGGACTGGCAGTGGAAATGACCTGAGTTTCTGTCCCATTTATTCTTGGTAATTCTTTGGATCATTTGCTGGCTATCACATTTCCTGCATTACAGCAATGATTACACTTCAAAAAAGAAATTGATCAGCTTTAAGGCACTGTGCGATGTTTCAAGGACATCAAAAGGACTGCACAAATGCAAATGTTTCTTTGATGAATATAATTCCAATGGATCAAAATACTTTACTTCCCATACATTCCCGTAGGATTTCCCTCAGCGCAGTAAACAATGCGACAGTACATAGCAAGGCGTGCTCCCACAGCCTTGAAAAATGCTGACTTCAGCATTCTTCTCTATTTATTGAGTGCCTTGCCTTCAAACAACACATTTTGAGATGTACTTTATCTGCCCAATAGGGTCAGTGGCATCTCTCACTGACTGAAATCGGAGAACTTAGCCACTGTCCAATCAACTGCCTGTCAGACAGCGATGTTTACCTCTTGTAACTCATTTTGCTTGTTGTAGAAGCAGACGATAGGAGACCTAGGGAGATGTGTGAAGAGTGAGCCTGATGTAATAATTGCAACTCATAATAATTCCAGAAGTTGAGTTGTATTGCACTCGTTGCTATTATGGTGACCTTTTGATTAACTTTGCTGGTATCCAAAGCCTGATGAATTACTGATTTAGGAGCTGGCAATAGTCTATTGAAAAAGCTTTCACAGGGCTAGGAAGATGCAAACCTGAGACCAATCTCAAGGGCATCCATGAGTTGAACTTTTATATCTTATTCCTCTCCATGGCTAAGATCAAGTATTTGTCCCTTCCTCAACTAATTTGCTGTTGAACCCCTCATTGAAAGCTTTTGTTAGTTTTAGACCTGACTTTTCCAATGGTCACATGGACAGCTTCTCATCTTGTACTCTTCACCAACCCTAGCTCGAACTCTATCTCTTCCACAACTCTCCGACCTTCCACTTAATTTCCATTCACTTATCACTCATAGACCTGTAGACCTACATTAATAACTCTTTGCCTTCAACAATTCTTGTGTTCAAATCCTTTTGTGGTCTTGCCTCTCCTTATCCCTGTACAATATCCTATCCCACAACACTCTAAGATCTCTATGCCCTCCAATCCAAACCTCATTCATCCCTGATAACCTTTATTCTATCATTGGTGGCCATGCCTTCAAATGTCACGGCTTCAGTTCTAAAATTCTATTCTTAAACTTTACCATTAAAAAAACACCTCTGTCTTATCCTTGTGTGTCCTCTTTGGCCTCAGTCTCAATTTGTATCATAAAACAAAGTGATTGTTTTACTATGTTTAAGGCATAATATCATGCAGATAATAGTTGTAAAACCACTTTCAGAAAGTGTGTCTGCCATCTTGGATTGGATGTATCTATGATGGATAGCTATTAAAACCATGACAACGAGGCAGCAATTGGTGACTATTTCTAATAATAACTAGTACATTTCAATGTTTTAAATACTTAAACTGTTACAATGGATACATATGTAAGGGGAAACATTGTCACTTATCTTTTTTTGGAATGCTTAAAGGGGTGACAAGAATATTCAGTCAATTCCTCTGTGTAAAGTCTTGCTATTGCTACCTTGAGAGCACTTGACAGTACTCCCGACATGTCAAATTAATTTGATCCGCCATCCATACCTTTGTGTCCACTGCACACATTCCAGCTGCTGACTGTTTGCCCTCTTGTAATTAAATTGACAAGAGTTATAACTCATTGCACTTGAGTGATGGAAGACATAAACATTGTTGAAAAACAAAGTGCTGGAGGAACTCAGTGGGTCAGGCAGAATTTCTCTGACATAACTTCCTCTCCTATACTCCTATTATTCTCACAGACATCGGTGTGTCCTGTGTCACTTTCTCCTCACCACCCATCTTCCTTCACTGTCCCTACTGCTCTTTCGAAATCTGTGGTGCTACTTTCTTGCACTTTCACTCCTCAACTTCTCCACAGATGCTGCCTGATTCGTGAGTTCCTCCAGCACTTTGATTTATTTGCTCAAGATTCCAGCATCGGCAGTTTCTTGTGTTTCTATGTTCCTATGCTGGTTGAGGGCCAGATTGGGGTGACATCGTGTTTGTTTGAAAGCCCACACCCAAGCCTTTATTTTAAGGGGAGAGAGAGGGGGAGGGGGAGGGAGAGGGAGAGGGAGAGGGAGAGGGAGAGGGAGAGGGAGAGGGAGAGGGAGAGGGAGAGGGAGAGGGAGAGGGAGGGGGAGGGGGAGGGGGAGGGGGAGAGGGAGAGGGAGAGGGAGAGGGAGAGGGAGAGGGAGAGGGAGAGGGAGAGGGAGAGGGAGAGGGAGAGAGAGAGGGAGAGGGAGAGGGAGAGGGAGAGGGAGAGGGAGAGGGAGAGGGAGAGGGAGAGGGAGAGGGAGAGGGAGAGGGAGAGGGAGAGGGAGAGGGAGAGGGAGAGGGAGAGGGAGAGGGAGAGGGAGAGGGAGAGGGAGAGGAGAGAGAGAGAGGATACAAGAGAACTCCCAAATGTTACCATGGGTGTGTTTTGAATCATTATTCCACCGACTGAGCAGCATTTGGTATCTTAACTGAAAAGCATATAATTCTTGCAAAACGTGTGGAAGCTCCAAGCCCTGCATATTTTTGGTTGTCCTTGAGAGATTGGAGACCTTGAAATGTTACATCTATGTTGAGAATGAACGTGGTCTTTCAGTGCTAGACCATGATATGCCTGCAATGATACAAGGTTGGCCATTAAATGTAGGAGCAAAGATGGTATCTGACCTGAACAAATTGTTGAGATGATGGTGCGCATCAACCTACTGCCCTTGAATTTCTGGACAGTCAAAGTTATGGGTTCTGATCCATCAGAAAACAGGGAGTCTCCATATATTTTAGATATTTATAATTTTTACAGGCAAAGACATTTCAGATGTTATAAATCTATTGCTTAAATGAAAGGCCAAGTTTGTAGTTCAGAACTTTTGTTTTCCCTGCAGAGAAGTAAGTGACTGCACTTTCTCATCAGATGAGTGAACTGAACAGTGAAGCTAGTAAGGATTGTTTGTTTAATACATAATTCAGTCAGTATCACAACCTGCTATTGACAACACACAGTGAGCCTTGTGAATGGACAATATCATTTGTGCACAGTATTTTTAGAGGGAAAGTCAGATTGACAGTTTGAAATAATTCTGGGGATAATTTATGTGAAATGTGTTTTTTTGCTATTCAGTATTTTTCTGCTCAAGTTCCTGAACTTGCCATGCTCGCTGTTATATCAACATTTTAGCAGACATAACTTCCTCTCCCATGCTCCCATTATTCTCATTGGCCTTGGTGTGTCATGTGTCACTTTCTCCTCCCTTCCCTCACTGTCCCTGCTTCTTCTTCACTGGCTGTGGTGCACTTTGTCATTGCACTTTTACTCCTCAATTTCTCTGGCACTCCTGTCCAGCTTGCCAAAACACTTTTTGCCTCCAATGCTCTTCTTGAAACACATAAACCTCCCCTGAGTGCTCAGGAGAAAGGATTTTAATTCAGACTGTACATTTGGAAGGGGGTCTCAGTGCTGTAAAACTGGCCAGCTTTGATGGTCTCATAAGCCTTTAATGTCTGTTACGTGATTTGTGTCTAAATCATTCAGATATAACCCTTTATTGTGACCAATTACCGGTGAACAGGAGTACCACATAAGATCATTGATGTGGGGTGGAGAGAAATAATTCATAGTTAAATGTGATTGTGAATTCCATGATGTGTTCCACTGATTCACACCAAAGGCAGAATATGGTTCAGTTATCAGTAACCTCCTGAACTTGGGGTTGGATGGATAGTCCTTAGATTGCTCTACACCCTCACCTCTAACACTCAAGTGTAAAAAGCTTGTTGATACCAATCTGCTTACCAATATAGAAGCTAGGCATCTGAACCTGATTCATCTGCCAACCAACTCCTCCTTGCCTGAATCCACCTAACACTTTCTAGTTCTTGCCTTACTGTTGAGCTTCTGCTGCTGGAATAACCAAAGTCACACACCGTGATTAAGATCCAAAGACTTTATTAACGTTACAGCACTGGTAACTTCATCTTAGCACGTTACTCTAAAAGTGAGAGAGTAAAGGCAGAGAGGCTTTCTGTTAAACTAGTGGGCGTAGCTACAAAGTATGACTCATAACATGAGTCACTGATCTACATCCTCCCTCTTAAAGAATTAAATGTCAGTACAAAACCATTGACTAAATAAGGCATGCATAGCAGTTGATAATAAGCTGGAGGAAAGTCAAACATAGCCCAGGTACTTCACGGTGGGCTTGCAAACACGACCAGCACGTGTGCGATAAAGACCATCTCCATTTTTCCCCACCGGGGATAGAGCCGGTGGCTTCACAGGTGACAGGAGATTGAACTAGCATTGCCGGTGATAAAACAGGGGACTGTGGGGCAGGTGGAGGGGGCGTCGCCACTGGCAAAGCAGCCGTTGCTGAAGTGGGTTGTTGTGCTGGTGTAGGCGGATCAATGCCGCTGGACACGGACGGAAGTATACTTGTACGGTCTGGATAATACGGAGGCGGAGCTGGCTCATTCACAGGCAGGATATGTTGTCTGCTATGCCTGTAGGTGCTGCCATCAGCACTGACCAGATATGAGCGTGGCTCAGAAGCAGTTCCAGAAATTACACCGATATGGTCATGGCCTTTGTCAGTCTGCAAACTAACCACCTGCCCCTTGGTTAATGGTGGCAGCGGCCTACTTGTTTTGTCATACCACTGTTTTTGAATGTCACGCTTTTGTTGCAACCTGGACTGGACTTCCAATGGTGGAACCACCTGTGGATCAATGCCTGATCCGCCACAGGCACCGTGGCTCGGGTCAGCCTCGACAATAAACGTTGAGCAGGTGAACCCAAAATGGGGTCGCTGGAGATATTGCGTGTTGAGTAGTTCCAGGAACACATTGGAATTAGCTCTGTATGAAGGTTCCATGAGCTGTTTGGCACTCTTGACAGCCTGCTCAGCTAGTCCATTCGACTGTGGATATTCAGGGCTGCTGGGAATGTGACGAAAATTCCAGCATGCAGCAAATTCCTTGAAGTGTTGGCTGGAAAATTTCTGCCGTTATCAGATAACAGTATGCACGGAGCTCCGTGGACTGAAAAATGGCGAGACAGCTTCGAAACCACCTTGTGCGAAGTGGGGCTGTGAAGAAAATCAATGTCAAACCATCCTGAATACGAATCGACGAGTACCAGGTAATAATAATAATAATGGATGGGATTTACATAGCGCCTTTCTAATACTCAAGGCGCTTTACATCGCATTATTCATTCACTCCTCAGTCACACTCGGTGGTGGTAAGCTACTTCTGTAGCCACAGCAGCCCTGGGGCAGACTGCCCTGGTACTGCTTGCCGTGCCACTCAAATATGTCAGTTGCCATTGTAGCCCACGGCAGTGCAGGAACTGGATGTGAAAGAAGTGGTTGCTTTTGTTGGTGAGGTGCCAAGCTGTTGCACACTGCACAGGGCAGCACATTCTCGATGATGTATTCGGCCATGCCAGGCCAGTAAAACATGTTTTTTGCCTGTGGGATGGTAGCTTCAGCGCCTGGGTGCCCTGCGTGGACAGCGTTAAAATACTTGCTGTGAAAGGACGATCTGGCAGTGGAATGTTGTAGTGTTTGTCTGGCGTAATGATGGAGGCAAGCGACCGTAAAGTACTGTTAGCAGCAGTGTAGCCAAACAAATCCTCCATACAGGACGAGGGAATAAAAGACACAGTCATTATGGCAAAGTCATCATCCAGCGAGTCTAGACCCTCGCATGCCTTCCGGGGTGCACGCGAGAGAGTGTCAGCCAGGTGCATATCATTACCACGTTTGTAGATCAGAACAATGTCATATTTTTGAAGTTGGAGCAACATCCGCTGTAGACGCGCTGGAGAGGGATGAATCGGTTTGTTAAAGATGCTGATCGGAGGTTGGTGGTCAGTTTCAATCGTGATCGTATGGCCGAAGATAAAGTCGTTACATTTCTTGCAGGTGAAAACAACCGCCAGCAGCTCTTTCTCAATTTGGGCATATCGTTGTTCTGTGTCAGTCATAGAGCGCGAGGCATAGGCAACAGGCTTATTGCCGCTACCGTCATTTTGAAGACATGCTGCGCCTAGTCTGTGTTGTGAAGCATCACAAGTCAGTGTGACCGGTCGTTTAGGATCAAACTAAGCGAGAGTAGGAGCACATGACATCTGCTGCTTAAGAGTGTCGAACGCCCTCTGCTGTTGCTCGTGCCAGGTCCAAGCAGCGTCTTTGTGTGTAAGCTGGTGCAACGGGGCTGATATTTCGCTGAAGTCCGGAATTAATTAGCTCAAGTAGTTAACCATGCCAAGGAATCTCTGCAAACTGAGCACGTCTGTGGGCCTGGGAGCTCATTGATAGCACTGGTTTTCGCCGGATCAGTTTTTAGGCCGTCTTTGGTAAACGCATGGCCTATGTATTTCACCTCACTTACCCTGAATTTGCATTTTTGAGGGTTCAGCTTGAGGTTGATGGCCTTGGCGAAGATCCAGGACCTTTGTCAGATTAGCATTATGTTCTTCGACAGTTCGTCCTGCAACGAGGATATCATCCACTACAATGGAGCAGGGGTAACCTGCAAACAACTGCTCCATAGCTTGTTGAAATACCTCACCAGCAGAGCTTATGCCAAAAGGCATGCGAGGAAATCTGTAACGCCCGAACAGAGTGCTGAAAGTGGTTAACTTGGAGGAGTTCTTGGCATCTAGTACTGTGAATACAGTTGCCTCAGCCATCTGCGCTGCAAACTCGTCCACAGTGCGCATGGGATAATGAGGTCGTTTAATGACTGTGTTTACGTCCTTAGGATTAATACAAATCCGTAATTCATCTTTATTTTTCTTCGTTGCCACGACCATGGTGGAAACCCAATATGAGGGGTCCGTAACGAGAGCAATCACACCTAGAGACACCATTCTGTTAAGTTCACTTTGAACATGGTCCTGCATAGCATGGGGAATCTTATGAGCTGGACGAACAACTGGAATTACCTCAGGGTCAATGGTAATTGTGTACCTAACAGGCAACCTGCCCATCTTATCGGCAAACAAAATCTTGTATTGTGTCAGGATTTGTTGGCTAAAATCACAGCCTGTAGTCAGATGACAAACAGAAGGGCTGAAAGAGACAAGACCCATGTCTTGACATGCGTTGGCACCCAGTAGAGACGGCACATCTTCACGAACCACATAGAAACTCAGGTCGTGGACACGTCAGTTAAGACAGCAGCGTAACTCAACTTGACCGATAGGATGCACTGGACCTCCTGCAAGTGGGATAAGGGAGGCAGCCGTTGGAGTGACAGACTCTGTTTTTTGTAACTTTTTAAACACAGCTAAACAGATAACATTGCATCTGGCGCCTGTGTTAACTTTCAAATAAAAGTTCTTGCCATTAACGAGCAAAGCGACCTTGGGGTCTAGTTGTTTATGCATTAAATCAGACAAGGAATGTACATCAAAGTCAAAACCTTCACCAGCAGCCTGCAAATCCGTGGGAGCTGGTTGAGAGCATTCTGAGAGCAAGTTTTTACGGCCAAGTGAATTAACAGATTGTTTGAACTCTGTTGCTACGTGCCAGCATTTGAAGAAATTATTTATTTTGTTGCAAAATCGACATAATTTCCCATACGCTGGGTAACGGTCATGAAGCATGTGAACCCCCCACAGTTAAAGCAATTGTCTATTAATCTCACGATACAGGTAGTGGGCACTTGAGGAGAACGGCGAGAGATTTGATAAGACATACCGGCCACATTAATTTCATGACCAGAAGAGTGTCCTAAAACTTTTCAGCAATGCGACGGCAGTTTTCAGCAGTCTTTAGAGTAAGCACAGCATCCCACAGTAACTCGTTGCGTAATTTATCATTGCGGACTCCATAAACCAGGTGATCACGGACAAGGCTATCACATATATCCCTGAAATCACATTGATTGACAATGTGCTTCAATGCACTGACATACATCTCCACAGGTTCACCCTGTTTCTGACTTCGGGGAAAGACCAAATGCCTCTCCATGACCAAGTTAGTACGTAACTCACATAACTGTCGGAATTTGCGTAGTAGGCAGTCAGGGTCTCAGATAGATTTAGTAGGAGTGATCTGGACACCAGCCGGGTCAAACCTAGCCAGTTCATAGTGATATCTTCGGGCATGTCAAGCAGCTTCTGTGCCTGCCAGATTAAGAAGAATTGACGCTCGAACACTGGGAGCAGCAGTAGGGTGAGCTGCTTCAATGTAAATTGAGAAATCCTCTTCAAATACATGCCACCGTTCTGCAAGGTCCTCATCAAACACCAGGATTTCTGGTTTTCTGAGATCGGAAACCACTGCAATATCACCAGGGAAAACAACAAACTAAAATAAAAGCAATACAATTAAGCAAGGAGTGAGACCGTTACTCTCTGACACCATGTTGAGCTTCTGCTGCTGGAATAACCAAAGTCACACACCATGATTAAGATCCAAAGACTTTATTAATGTTACAGCATAGGTAACTTCATCTTAGCATGTTACTCTAAAAGTGAGAGAGAAAGGCAGGGAGGCTTTCTGTTAAACTAGTGGGCATAGCTACAAAGTATGACTCATAACATGAGTCACTAATCTACACCTACCCCTTCCCTTCACTTTTCTCTACCAGCCATTGTTAATCCATCAGTCTGAAGAAGAGTCCTGGCACGGAATGTCATCTGTCCATTCCCTCCATAGATGTTACCTGACTGCTAAATTCCTCTAACACTTTGTATAGTGCTTTTCTCTTCCTTGCATACTGTCACATTACTGGCAATCAATCTGTGTTCACCAAGTTCAAGTAAATGGTAGTGTCTTAAGGGCCTCTGTTTCAGTATGTGGGTTGAGGGATTAATAATGCCCGGAGCACCAAGCTAAAGTTCTTTTCAGAACACAGCAATGGGATTTGATGTGTCTTCTTGAAATGGAGGAGTCAACTTCAGTTTAACTTCTCAATTGAAATTCTGCATCAGAAACAGTACATTATGACATTGGTGCAGCACTAGAAATTTTGTGCACAAGAATGGGACTTGAAACATATTTGAAAGCAGCACCAAGTAACCCACATCTGTCACCTTTGACAATTTTAATATGTTTAAGTAAAAGTAAATGAAAATATCAACAGATTTAAAAGAATATGGGAATGAGATGATGAATGCATACATTTTACAACTCAAGGGAGTTCTCTTTTTTTCTTTCAGCCTTAGTTGATCTATTGTTCATTTCCTATATTATTTTAAACCCTGTCAGCACTGGCACTTAGAATTAAAGCTCCTGTTCCACACCCCATCCCTCCATTCACTCCCAGAAGCTACTAGATTTTTACATCTTTAAAACATAAGTTTAAGAAACAGCAACTGACTGCTGATAAATCATGAACTGCTTTGCCAATACTTTTTTCACAGTTGGATTAGGATGGCACTTGGACAGAATCTGTGAGACTTCATACAAAAACAGCCAATTTGTGGCTCTTTGCACCAGAGCAGCCTGTGTAATCACTTAATCAGGAGTCCAATCAAAATTAAAACCAGCACAAAATACTGAACAAAATTTTTTAACGCTTCACACAGAAATGATTATCCTCTTGAATTATGCTGCAAACTCTGGATGAATCTTGGCAGAGCAAGAATGCTTTTAATGAGCCATGTCTGCTCAGCTCTGCAATCAACCTAAATGACAAGAGGTTTGTGGATTAAAATGCTTCTTTTTTATTTATTTTTACTGTTGCTGCACCCCCACCTCTCCCTCTACTCCCCCACCCACTCAATTGTTCCTGGAAGCTAATCCTTAGCTCAGTACATTATCCATCACAGTCTATTATGACTCTGGAGGGTTGGTGAAATTAGTGGTGGATGCAATTAACCCACACCCCATTTTTCTCCTCCTGGATCTGCAAATGTTTTCTTTTCAACATATATATTTTATAAGTTTGCTATTTTTTCAGAATAGCTCAACATTTTTGAAATGATCCGTTGTTCAGGGATGGTCACAGTAAAATAATTAGAGGTACTGTATGTCATGCTTAATGTTCTAAATCTATTTTTGAAATGGTGGACAGAAAACATGTCTGGATGTTAATTATATGGACTTACAGAAGACATTTGATTAAATCCCTCTGAGACTGTCAGCTAAAGTTGAAGCTCGTAGAAATGGTCAAATTATTGCCCTGGCCAGGAAATTGACTGAGCAGCAGGAGGTACAAAGTAGGGCTAGTTGATAAAGTGGCAGCATGTGATTAATAATTTCCCACAGAGGTGTTGTTAGTCCTACAACTATTCACCACGACTCAGGTGATGAATAGAAAGCAAAATATCCAGATCTGCAAATGCCACAATTGTAAGTGACATTGAAAGCCATGCAGACAGAACATTAAATTACAACGGGGCTTAAATTAGTGGCTAAAAGCTCTAACGTGGATTTGAATGAAGGCAAAAAGAGGCCTTTTTCTTTGGATTTTTAAAAAGAACGGAATAAATTATGAAAAGCAAGAAACAGTGGTGGTGGAGGGGGGGGGGGGGGGGGGGAGGGGTGGGGGGGGGGGGGGGTTCAAAGTGGCTTTCGGTTTTGGTTACATTCAAATATCATGGACAATTATGGAATATAACCCAAACAACAAATGGAGCACTGACTTTTGTATATGGAGCAATGTAGTGGATCGAAGTTTTGCTGCAGCCATACAGTGCCCTGGTGAGATTGCACGTGGTTTATTGTGAGCAGTTTGGACACTGCATTTGAGAAAAGATAAACTGGCTCAGGAGAGAATGTAATGCAAATTTTATTATTAAAACTTCATGGATTAACTCAGGATAAGAGATCACAAAAACTAAGGTGATGTTATGTGGTTAGAAAGTTCAAGAGTGATTTGATTGAATATATTAGGGGGGTGTTAACAGATCAATGAGAGAAAATATTTCTGCAAGTTGAAGCTAGGCGACAGGGACTGAAATGTATAGTGCAGCCAGCATTTTCAGGGGTAAAATTTCTACAACGGGTGGCAGAAGTTTGAAACCTATATCTGCAAAATAGTTGGTAGACACCAAATGCTGGAATAACTCAGCGGGACAGGCAGCATCTCTGGAGAGAAGGAATGGGTGAAGTTTTGGGTCGAGACCCTTTTCCTCTGCAAAATAGTAGTTGCCAGGTCATTTTAAATCTAAAATTGATAGATTTGTAGTAAACTAAAGTATTACTGGATTATAGGGAAAATAGATATTTTGAATTAGGTCACAGATCAGTAGAAGGGTTTCTCAAAGGGTTAAATGGCCTTCTCTTGTTTCTCAGATCATATCTTCCACTGCCATTCCAGGCAATACATTCCAGATAATAACTCTTCCCTGCATAAAAGTAGTTTTGGTGCCTTTCTTTAAAATCAATTATCTTTAATCCATATCTTCAGCTAACCGGCTTTGCTGCCAATGGAAATAGTTCAATCTTATCCATGCTATCACAACTCTTATTCAATTTAAGTAACGAACCCTGACAAACCTGCCCTTATCCCTCACTGCTCTAAGGAGATTAACCTAAAGTCTCTACATCCATTAGAATTTCTTTTTTTAAGATTCTGAAGAGCTAACAATGCCTCCTTCTGTGTCATCTAAATAAATGTTTTCCTTCCAAGGACTCACTGTTTATTCAGGGTGGTGGGTTTGCAGTTTTGTCGACCTCTGTCATGATGTTAGTGAGGGCTGGATGGTTTTGTGCCTGAATGTTTAATGTCTTCAGAGATCAGCATTTCCTCATTGCTCCCTCTCACTGTCCCTTCAATACTTTTTCTCTGATTGCTGGGTTGAAGGTCAACTTGCAGCTTTCTCCTCATCTTAGTTCTTCACTAAACAGCTGAAGAGATCAAGGCCATCGAGTATGGTTGCATGACTAGTGAATCAACACAACTAAATTGGGCTGAGATTATTAACTGCAACACAGGAAGTCTAGCTACAGGCATGAAGTGGTTGAGGAAGGAAGTGTAACCATGGAACCAATCTGCAAAACACGGGTCAAAGTTCACAGAAATAGACAATAGAAGTGGTAATCTTTCAAGTTTTTCTTGTAAACCCTGTGCACTGGTATACAATCTCTTTTAGGCAGTCTTGTCACATGTGAGGATGATTTGGAGCCACTTCAGAGGGTTCTGAGGTGGGTGATGAGGTTAATGTGGGATCCACAAACTCTGCCACAATGGGGCTGCGGGAGATTGATACATCAAATGGTGGTCAATTGGGAGGTGCTGTGCCGCTTCCAGTATTTATGTAGGGATTCTCTGTGCTGTGGATTTATTGATTCGAGGTTCTCAATGCCATCCTAAATGTTTTTTTCTCCATTCTTAGTGCTCATGGTTCAGAATTCGTGTGAGAATGTTAATCAAGGAGGTTTTGAGAATATTCTTGATTTTTTCCTCTGTTCACCTGGTAATCTCTATATGTCACAGAACTCAGAATAATAATAATAATAATAAATTTTATTTATGGGCGCCTTTCAAGAGTCTCAAGGACACCTTACAAAAATTTAGCAGGTAGAGGAAAAACATGTAAGGGGAATGAAATAAATAGTAGAGACATGACTAGTACACAAAGTAAAGACAGAATTCAATACAAAACACAATATGAGGCAATTAATGCATAGATGAAAAGGGAGGGGGACGTGGGGCTAAGGATATTGCGGATCAGTTGGGGGAGGGAGTTCCAGAGCCTGGGAGCTGCCCTGGAGAAGGCTCTGTCCCCAAAACTGCAGAGGTTGGACTTGTGGATGGAGAGGAGACCGGCTGATGTGGATCTGAGGGACCATGAGGGTTGGTAGGGGGAGAGGAGGTCAATGAGATATGGGGGGGCCAGATGGTGGAGGGCTTTGTAGGTGAGGATCAGGATTTTGTAGTTGATCCGGTGGGAGATGGGAAGCCAGTGAAGTTGTTTGAGGACTGGAGTGATGTGATGCCAGGATTTGGTGTGGGTGATGAGTCGGGCGGCTGCGTTCTGGACCAGTTGGAGTCGGTTGATGTAGGTGGAGCTGATGCCAAGGAGAAGTGAGTTGCAATAGTCCAGTCGGGAGGAGATGAAGGCATGGATGAGTCTTTCAGCAGCGGGAGGTGTGAGAGAGGGTCTGAGTTTGGCGATGTTGCGGAGATGAAAGAAGGAGGTTTTAATGACATGGCGGATGTGAGGCTCAAGGGAGAGGGTGGAATCAAAGATCACGCCAAGGTTGCGGGCCTGGGGAGATGGGGAGACAGTGGTGCCGTCGATGGTGAGAGTGGGGTTATTGATTTTGCTGAGTGTGGCTTTGGAGCCTATGAGGAGGAATTCTGTCTTATCGCTGTTGAGTTTGAGGAAATTATGTTGCATCCAGGTTTTTATAGCTGACAATCAGGAGTTGATATGGGAGAGGGGGGGTTGTGGGGGGATTTGGTGCCGAGGTAGATCTGGGTGTCGTCAGTGTAACAGTGGAAGTCCAGGTTGAAGTGGCGGAGTATCTGACCAAGGGGGAGGATGTAGATGATGAAGAGGAGGGGGCCGAGTACGGAGCCTTGGGGAACGCCTTGAGTGACTGTGGCTGTAGCAGAGGTGTGGTTGTGGAGAGAGATGAAGTGGGATCTGTTGGAAAGGTAGGAACGGAGCCAGCTGAGTGCAGAGCCTTCAATGCCGAGGTATTTGAGTCTGGTGAGCAGGATGTTATGGTTCACTGTATCGAAGGCTGCGCTCAGGTCGAGGAGGATGAGGATGTTGAGGGAACCAGTGTCAGCAGAGGTGAGGAGGTCGTTGAGGACTTTGAGGAGAGCAGTTTCTGTGCTATGGAGGGGGCGAAAGCCAGATTGGAGGGGTTCAAGTAGGTTATACGCAAGGAGGTGGGAATGAAGTAACGACGCAATGATACGCTCCAGGGTTTTTGAAAGAAAGGGGAGGCTTGAGATTGGGCGGTAGTTAATGAGAGAGGAGGGATCAAGACCAGGTTTCTTTAAGATTGGTGTAACAGCAGCAGTTTTGAAAGCGGAGGGGACAATTCCTTGGGACAATGAGGAGTTGAAGAGATTAGTGAGGTAGGGGCAGAGAACGGGGAGGCAGGACTTCAGCAGGGGAGTGGGGAGAGGGTCGAGGGAGCAGGTAGTGGGTTTGGAAGAGCTGATGAGTTTGGAGATTTCAATAGAGGTGACCAGGTCAAACTGGGAGAGGAAGCAGTGTGGAGGAGGGTAAGGAGGTCAGTGGAGATGTTGAAAGGAGGGGCCTTGATAGGTGGTGGAGTAGATGCTGGGGAGTCGGGTACAGGGGATAAAGATTGATAGATGGTGCTGATTTTATCAGCGAAAAAGTGGAATAGAGTGTCTGCTCAAGGAGTCTGTGCTAAGCAAGCGAGTACAAGTAGAATTTTGATTTTTAACTCAGTTTAAAAAAGATTATTCATAACATTGAAACATTAATAAACACCAGAAACTATTTGTGACCATGGAACGAGGTTATAAGGCAGAAAGGTTATCCAGAGTTCATATTTTGAATATTTAAAAAAATCATTGTTTCCATGTTTCATAGGGTTGTCAAACATTCAAATTTTTCTTGGAGTCACCAGATATTAAAAGGTTAATCTCTGGTGCCTGCTGTAAACAACCTAGGGAAAATATCACAAGATCATGGAAAACAAGAGTGATTTTTCATTCTTTGAAGAATTTTTATTTATTAGTGATTGAAAAATTGGAGATGAGAAAATGTGTTATTTGACAAGGCATGGCGTTTGAAGATGGGAAGTCATGTGATAAAACTTCCAGAGTTGGCAGACCCAGTGTTGTGCTTTAAATTACCATTAATTGTTTCCATTCAGCGGATGTTGATATAAATGAGAGCAAGCACAGAAACCTTTTTGTCACCTTGTAATTTGATAATATTAGACTATTAGAGTCAAATCTTAGTGAATGTGTAACCAGTTTGCCAAGAAAAGTTATGCATGAATCAGGGTCACTGCTTTGATCAGAATGTTTTTGAAATGCCAATACATAAAGCCATTCTGCAAATTCCTGGGCAAGAGCTCACTTTATCCATTTGCTTTCATACCAGCAAAAAATGGTAAGGCAATGTGATTAGATTTCTAATGTGTCTTTAAAAATTATTTAACTCTGGATAGATCACACTGAACACATTGAAAAATAGGTTTCTTACCCTGTGTGTTTCAGTCAATATTAATTTGACTAAGGAATCTCTTAGTCTCTAATGCTCAGAAATGTGCTTTCTGAGCATTAGAAATGAATCTGATTTTGATAACACAAGAAATTGCAGCTGCTGAAATTTGAGCAAAAACATACAGTGCTGGAGGAACTCAGCGGGTCAGGAAGCATTTGTGCAGACATTGTTTCCAGTCAGGACCTTTCTTCAGACTGATTGGAGTAGGGGGAAGATAGCTGTAAGAGAGAGAAATGGGAGAAGACAAAGCTTGACAAGTGATAGTGGATATCGGTGAGGGGGTGGGGGTTGCTTGGCTGATGGGTGGAGTAACTATCATAACATGTAAGATACATTTGGACAGGTATATGGATAGGATAGGTTTAGATGTGGGTCAAGGTAGAACTAGTGTAGATGGGGCATTTTGGTCGGCGTGGGCAAGTTGGGCGGCGGAAGGGCCAGTTTTGACCCTGTGTGACTCTAAGTGACAAAGGCTAGATGTTAAAAGGAGGGGAAAGGAGCAGGGTGACTGATGGATGGGAGATGGTTGGAGAGTAATGTGCGAATTGGAGTGGGTGCGGGCATGGGAAAGAGAGTTTAATGTTCTGTATTCTGTGCAGCAGATGTGGCCTCCTTTACTTCGGCAAGACCAAACATAGCCGAGGCAACTGTTTCACCGAATACTTTGCTCTGGATGACCTGCTGGATCTTTTGGCTGTTCATCATTTTAACTCCCCTTCCCATTCGGTGACAACATTACTATCCTAGACATCCTCCATTGCCAGAGTGAGGCCACACACAAAACTTGAGGAATAGCACCTCATATTCCACTTGGGTAGCTTACAACCCCACAGTCGAACATTAAATTCTCCAATTTTAAGTGATATTTCTTTGTTCCCTCTCTTTGTCGGGCCCCATCCCCAGCCTGATGCGTGCTCATTTCTCCAACCACCTCCCAATTACCCAGTCACTCTGTTCCTTTCCCCTCCTCTGTACATTTATTTCCCATTCCCAAGTCTCCCATTTCCAGTTTTTATCCCACCTCTTTTCCTTCCCCTGTCCCATTCCTCCTATATCCCTCCCTTCAACTTTACATTTCGCTACTCTTTTTCTCTCCTTATCTGACACTCCTTTGTCTCCTTTCCGTCTCTGATCTTTATTACTTACTCCACCTATCTGTCATCAAACCCAAATGTCCCCTCACCTGTATTCACACATCAATTGCCAGACCTTGTCCCGCCCCATCTCTCTTTTCCAGCTTCCCTGCACACTACTGCAGTCAGTTTAAAGAAGAGCCCCGACCCAAAAAATTGCCTGTCCATCCCTCCACAGATTAGTTTAGTTTAGTTTAAAGATACAACGCGGCAACAGTCCCTTCGGTCCACCGAGTTCGCACCGACCAGCGATCCCTTCACACTAACACTATCCTACACACACACGGGACAAGTTACACTTATACCAAGTATACAAACCCAAGCCAATTAACCTCCAAACCTGTATGTCTTTGGTGTGTGGGAGGAAACCGAAGATCTCGGAGAAAAAACCCATGTTGTCACGGAGAGAATGTACAAACGCCGTACAGGCAGCACCCATCGTCAGCATCGAACTTGGGTCTCTGGCGCTGCAATCGCTGTAAGGCAGCAACTCCACTGCTGCATCACCGTGCTGCCTGATCTGCTGAACTACTGCACACTTTGCAATCTGCTTTTGATAGTCAGTTCCAGTTGATATTCTCACCATTCAGTCAAAGAAGGTGAGCTCATGTCTGGAGTAAAACTTCAATCCTCCACCTACTAATTCAATGATATGAGTATCATGCTTGGCTGATCACATTATTATCATTGAATACAATAACACAAATTTCCATTTGAGGAAGAACTGCTTTGTTGGAGATTTTGTAATTAGAACTGACTGGAAATTCAGGAGCCATGCCATAAAAGATGAACCAATACTTTGGATGGAGTGTAGGAAAGATCTCACCAGTGAATCGGTAAATATTTATTTCTGAAAATAAGAATACAAGGCTGGGAACACCATTGCTGTGACCATCTTCAAGAAAGAAGACAAATCTGGTTGCACTGCGTCTGGAAGGATTGTGCTGCTGCCCTCCTCAGCCTTTTCCTCCCAATCTTCTCCCAGTCTTCTGCTCACCAAATTGCAGTGTAAATCTCATCCATCCTGAGGAACAATGGAAATACTAATTTCTGTGCTTCAACACCAGCAGGAGTGCCAGATCAGCAACAATCACAAAATATGGCCTTTTTACCGTGTAGCACACGACATTATTCCAACAGACACCACTGAGCCAATTCCAAAAATTGGTGATAAAAAGGTTTCTGTGCCTCCTCTTATATATATAAATGTCAGCTGGATGGAAACAATTAATTGTAATTTAAAGCACAACACTGGGCTTGCCAACTCCTGAAGTTTTGTCACATGACCTCCTATCTTCAAATGCAATGCCTTGTCAAATAATACATTTTTTCATCTCCAGGTTTTCAATGGAAACTTAGGTCTAGCCATTGCTCTGTATTAATTCCAACACTTCTCTCAAAGTTTTTTACCATAATGCTGCACCAACAAACTCTCTGCTGGAGAGGAGTTAATCTACAGGTTGAATGGGATACTGTTCAATCAACATCACCCCCACTCCAGAACCAAAGATGCTCCAGAATTAATATTCACTGCACACATTTGGGGTTCTGATGAAGAGTCTTTGACTAGAAATGTTAGCTCAGACGCAATCTGTTTTGCTAAATATTAGCACTGGGCCACTTGTACAATAAAAACACAAACTGTTGTTCATAGACTACAGCTCCGCATTCAACACCATCATCCCCTCCAAGCTGGTTACCAAGCTCACAAAACTGGCTCTCTGCAACTGGATCCTCAATTTCCTCATCAACAGACCACAATCTGTGCAACTTGGCAGCAACACATTATCCTCAAAAACCAACAACACAGGGGCACCTCAAGGCAGCATGCTCAGCCCCCTGCACTACCGAGAAGATTGACGAGATTTGGTATGTCAACGAATACTCATGAACTTCTACAGGTGTACAGTAAAGAGCATATTGACTGGTTGCATCACGGCCTGGTTAGTCAACTTGAATGACCAGCATCGAAGGCAATTACAAAAAGTGGTGAACACTGCCCAGTCCAAACGGGCACTGACCTCCCCACCATGGAAGGGATCAACAAGAATCACTGCCTCAAAAAGGCAGCCAACATCATCAGAGATCTACCCCACCCTGACCACATTCTCATTTCAATCCTAGCATCAGGAAGAAGGTATAGGGGCTTGAAAACTGCAATGTTCAGGTTCAGGAGCAACCCTGCTATTAAACACTCCAAATATGCTTTGAGCTACATACTTAGGGGCATTATTTTTGTCTCTGCACTATTATTATTTATTTATTTGTTTTTTATTATGTGTGTATATACTGAACATTTTGTTGTTGTTTATTACGGGCTTTACAGAGTACTGTGTTTGCATATCTGTTATGTTGCTGCAAGTAATGGGCATGTCCCATTTAGGCGACTTTTTTGGCAACTACAGGCGCAACCATGTTGAAAAATTTGCAGCGACCAGAATGGAACTGCCATGGAGACTGGTGAGAATTCTCATGCTGTAGGTGCAGTGGTAGTCGGTCGTAGGTTGTTGTAGGTTCTCGTAGGTTGTAGCCGGTGCTGACGGGTGAATTTCATTGGCTCATTGGAGAAATAAAAACGTAAACAGTAGTTTTCAGGACCAAGGATAACCGACCGATAATGTTAATGCCCACCGAGCTTCACATCCGTGTATCACTAGCTTCTTAAAAGTTGACTCCACTCCTTCTCCCCACCCCGTCTCCCCTTTCTCCCCCTCTCCCCCACCCCCCTCCCTCTTTTAAAGGACTTAAGTGACCCTTCCCGTACACTGTGCTTTCATCGTCTTAATTACAGCGCCAACCTTCCGGTGTGTGGCTTTGCACCATGTGAATTTCACTCAGACAGCGCTCCCCCTGCTTGCCCTGTCCCCCGCCTGCATAACTGGCTGGTGAAGGAAGCGATGTGTGTGTGTGTGTGTTCCACTCTGACAGACGCCGTTACAGTCGCCGGTTTTTCAACGACCAAATACGACTTGACAGTCGACTGAAAAATCGCCTAAGTGGGACAGGCCCATAAGAATGTCATTGTTCTGTTTTGGGACATATGACAATAAAACACATTTGACTCTTGAATTTACTTTTTTAATCTCAGATTGCAGCACGGTTTTTTTGCTTTCATTAGTTTTTAATTGGCTGTCAAGTGTTTGGCACATCCTGTGACAGTGCAATTGAAGTGCTACATTTCCAATTAGAAATGAAGGAGCAGTTGGCGTACACTCACTGTAAGGCATGAATGGCCCCTCTCTGTGGTTTCTAAACTTATGTGCCTATGTTTGTTTATGTTTTGGAAACGTCCAGCTCAGAATATGGAACTGCCCAGCCCAGCTGCAGCTAGTATTTCACTGGACAGTAGTTTCGGGTTCCCATTTTGATCGGTCACAGCCTTGTGCAAATGAAAAATAAATAAGCAAAAGCAATTAAAAAATGTCTGAATTCTTTCTGGCGCTGTTTCACCTTTGCAAGTCTAAACAAGTTATTCAAGGGTCAATCCCAGCCATAAATTGAAGGGAATTTTCACACTACATGCTGACAATGCTTTGAGAAGGATAAAGCAGAATGGGAAAAGATTGACACTTTTTAAGATAGAGTAAGATTGTTGAAAATTGCATGTTGAATGCAAGATTCATAGTGATAGTTTCAGTTGTGAAAGTCTGGAACAGCCTTAATAAGAAACTGAAAGTCGGAAGCAGATGCAACAAAACCTTATCCAACAAGACACTACCTCTCTCTCTCTTTTTGTTGCTTTGCAAGGTCACCACGAACACTTCCAATGTCTCAATTTTGACCTTGGAGTTTACCTGGACAGTAAACTAGATTGGTCCAGGATCGCTGAGGCATTGTACAAGAAGGGACAGAGCCACCTGTACTTTCTGAGGAGGCGCCGCTCTTTCAACGTCTGCAGTCAGGTGCTGCAGATGTTTTATCAATCATTGGTGGCCAGTGCCATCTTCTATGGTGTTGTGTGCTGGGGTAGGAGGGCGAAGGCAACAGAATCAACAAGCTCATCAGGAAGGCTGGCTCCATCCTGGTCGTGGAGTAGGATTTATTGGAGGTCTTGGAGAGGAGGATGTTTTTCAAACTGCGTAGCGTCTTGGACAATATCCCATCCCCATACTGGTCAACCTGAGGAGCACCTTCATTAGCAGACTGGTCCCACCAAGGTGCAGCACAGAACGCCACAGGATATCCTTTTTCCCTGTTGGTATCAAACTGTCCAGCTTCTCCCACTTCAGGCTGACCCTCCCATCTATCCCTCATCCTGGACTTTTCCATTTGATAATTTTTCATGTTTGTGCAATATTACATATGTGCCGTGCAATAACTGGTCACTTAAATTTCATTATTATTGTAACGCACATGACACTTTCAATGCCTTGTAACTATCTTTCGACTGGGATAAATAAAGTGGTATCGTATCATATTCACGTGACCATGTCCCAGTAAAAACCTACTTAATCATCAACTCGGGCATAAGCTGTATTAAGATGTGCCTTGGCTATGTCAACTAGTCACTGCAGCTGGCCAGTAGCTTTCCCACACATTTGAAAGAGCTGAGGGTGTTGTGCAGAGCTTTTTTGTGCAGCATGATTCTCTGATTTTAGATCAAGGCATTTTATGGGAATTGCATAATCAAAATAGTGAGAGGTTCTCATTAAACCCATGACCTCTGTCACCAAGAAGGATAAGGACAAGTTGGCACAATGGCTCACCACTGATAGCAGGCTCTCTCTGAATCATTTCACAATCTTAATTTGGAAATATATTGTCTCAGGATCAAAATATTGTACCTACCCATTTAACAATATTTACCATCTGAACTGTAATGGTTTAATAAGGCAGCTGACCATTCCTTCTTAAGTGCTCTTCATGATGGGTAATAGATGCTGTCCTTGCCAGCAATACTCCCCTCGTAACTTAATAAAAGCAACTAAAGATGTATTCAGGGACGTTTTTGCTCAAATATCATTGTAACAATATAAAAGACCAATTAAATTGGTTTCTGGAGAAAGTGGAGGTGCAATGGTATGGTCAAGCAATTGGATTAAATTATTACTGTCACAGTCCTGGTGTGATGATTAGTCTTTGTAAAATCTCCACAGCAGTGCAGTTGACTCTTAACTTGACCTCTAACAACCCACTTAGTTGTTTCAAACCCACTGCTCAAAAAATACAATGTGCATTAAACAAATGATTACTGCACTTGTCCTAGCCCCATAGCCAGTTATTACCATACAATTTGGAATATTTCAAGGATGTTATCCTGTGATCCCTGGGGTGGCGGGACTGTCATATGAGGAAAGATTGAAAAGACTAGCCTTGTATTCACTGGAATTTAGAAGGATGAGGTGGGGATCTTATAGGAACACATAATATTATAAAAGGACTGGACAAGCTAGATGCAGGAAAAATGTTCCCAATGTTGGGCGTGTCCAGAACCTGGGGCCACAGTCTTAGAATAAAGGGGAAGCCATTTAAGACTGAGGTGAGAAAAAACCTTTTCATCCAGAGGGTTGTGAATTTGTGGAATTCCCTGCCACAGAGGGCAGTGGGGGCCAAGTCACTGGATGAATTTAAGAGAGAGTTAGATGGAGCTCTAGGGGCTAGTGGAATTAAGAGATATGGGGAGAAGGCAGGCACGGGTTATTGATTGGGTACGATCAGCCATTTATTTAATTAGCGAATGCAAAGTCCTTTAGCCAAGCAGTTGCCTCTTGATCTGCTGTATGAAGGGTGACAAGTCCTCCTTTGAGTCTTTGTTGAGGGCATGCTTCAATGATGTGTTGCATTGTTTGCCGCTCTCCACAAGCACACCATGGGGTTGGGCTGCTGCCCCATTTGTGAAGCCTGGCCAAGCAGGGGCCATGTCCAGTCCTGAATCTATTCAGTGTCGTCCACTGCTTCCTTGGGAGATTGGTGCCAGGGACCGGTAGGGTGGGGTCTGACACCAGATGTTTATTTGGGACGTCCTTGGACTCCCATTCCTTTTTCCAAGCTGATTGGATGGTGAAATCAGCTGGTGGTGGGTTCTTCCAAATTGGTCGTCTAGATGGAAGTCGAGCAGTGGGTGGGTTGAAGATGTCCATGTGAATTGGCAGGTGAGGGGAGTTTTTGGTCTTTTGGAGCATCCTTTGAGTGAGGACTACTCGCCGGATGTGTGGAGGGGCTATGTTGGATAGGACAGGGAGCCAGGGGAGTGGTGTTGAGCGGATTGTTCCTGTGATGATCCTCATTGTTGAGTTCAATTGGGTGTCCACATGGTGTGTGTGGGATGACCTGGACCAAACAGGGGCACAATATTCGGCTGAAGAAAATGCAAGGGCTAGTGCTGAAATGCGCAGTGTGGGGGCTGCTGCCCCCCACTTTGAGCCAGCAAGCTTACTGAGGAGATTGTTTCTGGACTTCACCTTAGCTGCTGTTCTTTTGAGATGTTCCTTGAAGGATAGGTTCCTGTCAAGGGTCACTCCGAGGTAGGTTGGAGTGGGGGCATACTTCAGTTTGGTCCTGCTCAGATAGATGTTTGGTTCTCTTGTGGCTTCTGCATTATGGAGGTGGAACACACTGGAGACCGTTTTTGCTGGGCTTGGTTTTAGGCGCCAGGTTTTGCAGTACTCGTCCAGTTTAGCAAGGTCTTCATTGAGCACCTGTTCTAATGTACCAAAATCTGGTGCTTGGAAGGCCAAACAGATGTCATCTGCATAGCTGAATTTGCGGGATTTGGTGGTGGGTAGGTCATTTGTGTAAAGGTTGAACAAGGTTGGGGCCGAATAGCCTCCTCTTGCACCTATTTTCTATGTTTCTATGATAGAATCCTTATCATATTAAATACTTGCTTGAAAACATCACATGTGGAGTCCAGTCATTGGAAAAACCCGAGGCAACTGCAGATCTTCAACTTGGTGCATCACTTGTTTTGTTTTTTAAATGGCCTTTGAGATCTATTTTCTCTTCCGCTTGACCCACCTTTGGTAATTTTGTATTCAATTAAGCCATGTTTACCAACCAATGTTAAGATTCCTGACAAGCCTTTGCAGTTACTTTAATGCCGAGGGAGCCCCACTATCCTTCATCCTACTAAGCCGTCCCTTACTTGACCTCCTGCCCACCCTCTGTTAGATGTCCTTGTGGGGAAGCAGGCGACACCATTGGATGAGAGCAACAGCATTAGGAAGGACTGGAAGATTACAATTATGAGGAGCGGGTGTCTAGATATGGGTGGTTTTGTTTGGAACAATAGTCTACAGGGATATTTAATTGTGATGAATACATTACGATCAAACAGATCATAATAGATTAAACAGGGGGTGGGAGTGGGAGGGCGGTAGGGGGAGATGGGGGGAGGGGTGGGGATGGTGGTTTGGGGAGGGGAGGGTACGCACTGCTTGCCTGATGGAGGAGGGCAGGAAATAATATTGTATTCAAAATGTGCCAGAAGAACCATAACCTCCAGGGGAAGAGTTATACTGGCTCACCTTTTTTTTCCTTTCCGATTTTTTTTCTCTCTGGAAATTGGGGAAAGCCCAGCCTGAGCTGCTCGACGTGTCTTCCTACTCTGAATGTTGTTTAGTCTGTGTTCTCACTCTCTAACTGCTCCCATTCACTCACTGTCCAGGTACGCACGTTTTAGTGTATCCATATAGTCACCCCAGTTTTATTAGAGACATTACCCATCTCCACCACCCTCCCCACAGCTTGACAGCTTCTTTTAATTCCTCCCCAGTACTGACAAATGGTCTTTTGCTACAGTTGTAGGCTGACTTGTATTTTCAGTATTTTCTTTTTTAATTTAGATTTCCAGCATTTGCAGTTTTTTTTAACTTACATGATAAAGATATATCCTCCATAGTTTTTATCAACATCTGAAAATCTCTTTGAGATCCCATACTGTACTGAAGAAGGAATAGCTGTGGTGGGACAAATCTTTGATGCTTTTCTAAGGCAGCATGAAGTGTGGATGGAATCAATGGTGGGATATCTGGTTTGGACCAGTGATGGAAATGGAGGGGGTACACAGGGGGAAGGCGTTCCCCTAGTTTTCAGTTTCCAGTTTCGATCCTGTGCATGAATTCGCAGCTTTATCCTGTGCTACTTAATCCAGTCAGACTGAGTCAGGGAAAAGAGGTACAAGAGATATGGACGGTACTAAGGACAAATGAATGGAAGATATGCCTATACCTCGCATTTCCCTTTCCCTTGACTGTCAGTCTGAAGAAGGGTCTCGACCCGAAATGTCACCTATTCCGCTCTATGATCGTTGTTTTCGTCCGTCTGTCCGCACGTTTGCTTGCTCTTGGTGCCGGCGCTTCTCCCCTCAGCCACACAAACACACACACACAAACACACAGCATGTCCAGCAGATCGGTGTGGGCCGAGACCAGTAGCAGGGCGAAGGATCACATCAAACGGGTCATGGCAGCTATCGAAAAAGTACAGAAATGGTAAGCGGGAAAAAAAAAAAAAACACCCGAAGGAAATAGATGTTTAACAAAAAAAAGGGGGCGGCGATCGCTCCGTGTCCATGTCAGAGGGAGGGGTGTGGGGGGGCAGGGCTGGCCGTAAGCCGATTGGACCAATTCCTCCCAATTGGCCTAAGGGGGCCCTGCGCCAGAGTAAACAACTCTCAGCTCAGGTAGATCAACACCGGGTGGAGGGGGGAGAGAGGGATGGAGGGAGAGTAGAGGGGTGGAGGGGGAAGAAAGGTGTAGAAGGGGAGGGGGTGTGAGAGGGAATGGAGAAGGGAGTCATTCCCTCATGGTCCCGGGGTAGCGCTCCCACCCCTCCAGTCGCCGTGCTTCACGCACACTGCCCCCCTCCCCCTCTCTCTCCCCGGGAAGACGCGGTGAACAATACAGGGAGGGCCGGGCCGGGCGTTAGAGCAATGTTTACAAACCTCGGCCTCAGCTCACACCCGTCCACCCAGACCCCGGCATCCACTCCTGCTGCCGGTCCTCTCTTTCCCTTCTCTCCTCCCCTTCTATCCCTCTCTCCCCTTCTTCCCTTCCTCCCTTCTCTCCTTCCCTCCCTCCTTCCTCTCTCTCTCTTTTCCCTTCTCTCCTTCCCTCCCTCCCTTTTTTCTCTCCTTCCCTCCCTCCCTTCTTTCTCTACTTCCCTCAAGCGGCCTTTTCACGGGGCGACTTGACGCAAGAGTTAACCAGAGTTTAACATCGTGGGATCCTCGTACGGTAACAGTACGGCATTCGTGGACCACCGTGGACCACCGTAGCGCTAACGGCAGGTAATCGTGTATCTTGGTCACTCGGGAGAAAATTCAAGCAAGTTTGAATTTCTCCAAGAGTGACTTGTACACTTGTGGTTGAGCATTGCAACATTATATGAACGTAGTGGCCAGTGCGATATCCGTAATAACTCTTGCGGGTACCGTGGGAACTCCTGCGAACGGTGAACCCGGAAGCTGGACAGAGGGGACAGAAGGTGAGTAAAAATTGTCTTCTGTGGGATTGAAGGCCTTTGACAAGGTTCCTCATGGAAGGTTGGTTAAGAAGGTTCAATGGTTGGGTATTAATGGTGGAGTAGCAAGATGGATTCAACAGTGGCTGAATGGGAGATGCCAGAGAGTAATGGTGGATGGTTGTTTGTCAGGTTGGAGGCCAGTGACGAGTGGGGTGCCACAGGGATCTGTGTTGGGTCCACTGTTGTTTGTCATGTACATCAATGATCTGGACGATGGTGTGGTAAATTGGATTAGTAAGTATGCAGATGATACTAAGATAGGTGGGGTTGCGGGTAATGAAGTAGAGTTTCAAAGTCTACAGAGAGATTTATGCCAGTTGGAAGAGTGGGCTGAAAGATGGCAGATGGAGTTTAATGCTGATAAGTGTGAGGTGCTACATCTTGGCAGGACAAATCAAAATAGGACGTACATGGTAAATGGTAGGGAATTGAAGAATGTAGGTGAACAGAGGGATCTGGGAATAACTGTGCACAGTTCCATGAAAGTGGAATCTCATGTAGATAGGGTGGTAAAGAAAGCTTTTGGTGTGCTGGCCTTTATAAATCAGAGCATTGAGTATAGAAGTTGGGATGTAATGTTAAAATTGTACAAGGCATTGGTGAGGCCAATTCTGGAGTATGGTGTACAATTTTGGTCGCCTAATTATAGGAAGGATGTCAACAAAATAGAGAGAGTACAGAGGAGATTTACTAGAATGTTGCCTGGGTTTCAGCAACTAAGTTACAGAGAAAGGTTGAACAAGTTAGGGCTTTATTCTTTGGAGCGCAGAAGGTTAAGGGGGGACTTGATAGAGGTTTTTAAAATGATGAGAGGGATAGACAGAGTTGACGTGGAAAAGCTTTTCCCACTGAGAGTAGGGAAGATTCAAACAAGGGGACATGACTTGAGAATTAAGGGACTGAAGTTTAGGGGTAACATGAGGGGGAACTTCTTTACTCAGAGAGTGGTAGCTGTGTGGAATGAGCTTCCAGTGAAGGTGGTGGAGGCAGGTTCGTTTTTATCATTTAAAAATAAATTGGATAGTTATATGGATGGGAAAGGAATGGAGGGTTATGGTCTGAGCGCAGGTATATGGGACTAGGGGAGATTATGTGTTCGGCACGGACTAGAGGGGTCGAGATGGCCTGTTTCCGTGCTGTAATTGTTATATGGTTATATGGTTATATGGAATTTAAAAAATAAATAAAAATAAAGATTTGCATCCGCATATGGACATCAACTTATTCATGAGTTATGTTAATGAGATTCAAGAAAATAACTATAATCTTTAAAAGGGACTTTAAAAGGGACTTTACTGAAAGGTTACGCATTTTTATGGTGCGTGAGAAATTTTTCACATGTACTTCTTTGAGAGATACAGATCGGAGTCCTCGCCGACTAGCGATCGATGCCTTTCCGAAGCAGGGTCCGGAACGCTACCAATCAATGTTGTACAGAGACCCGTGTAAGGAGTGAACTGCACATGCTGGTTTAAACCGAAGACAGACACAAAAAGCTGGAGTAACTCAGCGAGTCAAGCATCATCTCTGGAGAAAAATAGCTGATGTTTCGGGACGAGACACATCTTCAGACTCAATTCCGATTAGGCTGTCTGAAGAAGGGTTCCGATTCGAATCGCCACCTATTCTTTTTCTCCAGAGATGCTGCCTGACCTGCTGACTTACTCCAGCTTTTTATGTTTTTCTTCCCAGATCTGACTTACCTGCTGAGTTACACCAACATTTTGTGTCCTTCTGTGCGTATTAACCAGCATTAACCAGCGTCTGCAGTTCCTTTAGACATTACCTAACTTCAGATTTTAGAGATATAGCGCGTGGGAACTCCTGCGAACGGTAAACCCGGAAGCTGGACAGAGGGGACAGAAGGTGAGTAAAAAATGTGGTCTCAATATCGACAAGGGAACATGTGTCCTTCGAGGACGTCCCACCTAATTGTCATTGTTGGATAATCTTTTTAACAGGAACACTTGCAGAGATGGCTCCCAGAAAATCTCAAAGAAAGGGGGTAAAGCGTGTCAGAGATGTTTTTGCCATGTTGCTCTATTCAGTTTCTATATTGTTTCAGTTTCTATATCTATATTGTTGCTCTATTCAGTTTCCCAGGGGGTCGGGACGGGACTGGAGTTGGGAGGGAAAGGTGGGGGAGTCGAGGGAGAGGAGGGGGAGACAGATGGGGGTGTCTTCATTTACTGGCGGCGGGTGTCTGTCACTGAAACAGGCAGGTGAGATTTCACATCCACCTTGTGTGTGCCTCTCTCTCTCTCTCCCTCCCTCTTACACAGGCTGAGAGACTCTGCCTCTGTGAGTGTACGTCTCTTTCTCCCCCTCTCCCACACACAGTAAGACCGAGGTACTGTGCTCAGTCCATCTGTGTCTCCCACATACACAGTAAAACATGTCTCCAAATGAGCCAATTCAACCAAGGGAGGATATTTATAGTGTGTGAAAAAAAAAGTTACATCATTTGTGTCACGTGTAGTTCACGATGTTCATTCAAGATTTAACGCGAAAGCTCGGGAGACGGACAAGTCACTCGCACGAATAACAGAAATGCCGAGTACCGTGGGAACTCTTTATCTACCCCCCGTTATATCGTGCGAGACTCGTGCTGGACCACGACCACTTCACTCTGGTGACATCTTGTGTCAACTCGCCCCGTGAAAAAGCCCCATAACTCCCTTCTCTCCTTCCCTCCCACACACACACACATACACACACATAACGCACAGACAACTAACACACACACAACTAAGTTCGGATGGGGCTGAAGCCCAAAATGTCTTGCCTGGACTGGTTTTTCGCCAATAGTTATTGGTTTTCCAGGATCTAGTTAATTTTTTATTTTTTCATTTCAGTCACTAAAACAAGTGGTATTGTAACCAAAGGTACACAAAATTGCTGGGGAAACTCAGCGTGTGCAGCAGCATCTATGAAGCGAAGGAAATAGGCGACGTTTCGGGCCGAAACCCTTCTTCAGACCATTGTAACCATGTACTTTTCAGAGGTGATCTACACATTTTGTTTGTTACTTGTAGGCTTACATCTATGCAAGTCATACATATAATAAAAATAACAAAAACACACAATAAACACAAATTTAACATCCACCACAGTGAGTCCACCAGGCACCACCTCACTGTGATGGAAGGCAAAAATCTTAAAGTCTTTGTCTCTTCCCTCCTTGTTCTCCCTCTGCGCTGAGGCGATCCAGGCCTCCGATGTTGTGACCCCACCGGGTGATGGTAAGTAAGTCCCGCGGCTCAACCGTGCTCCGTGAACGGGCCAGTTCAAACTCTGCAGCCCGGGGTGGTCGAAGCTGCCGAAGCTGCCGCCCTCCAGTCCAGCGGACGAAGCTTTGTTGCGGGAGCTGTGACCTGCGAGCTCCCGACGATGTCGTCCACTGGGCCCGCGGCCGAGCCTCCGAAGTCGGGCCACCGCCGGAACGCCGGAGCGCTGCAACAGCTCCAAGTCGGGCCGTCTCCAGAACGCCGGAGCGCCGCCACAGCTCCAAGTCGGGCCGCCGCCAGGAACGACGGAACGCCGCCACAGCCCCGAGGACGCCAGCTCCGTCATTAGGCCTCAGCGCAGACGGAGACAGAGACGGGGGACACGACAAGAAAAAGTCGCATCCCCCCAAAGGAAGAGACTAAAACCATGTTTCTCCCACCCTCCCCACACATACACAACCTAATAAACTAATAAACCTAATAAACCTTCCTTAGCCAGTGGGTGGTGAATCTGTAGAATTCATTGCCACAGATGGCTGTGGAGGCCAAGTCTTTGGGTAGTTTTAAAGTGGTCATTGTTAGGTTCTTGATTAGTAATCATGCCAAAGGTTACGGGGAGAGGTATGGGAATGGAGTTGAGAGAGAAAAATAGATCAGCCATGATCGAAAGGCAGAGATACTCGATCTCTGGCCTAATTCTGCTCCAATACCTTATGGTCTCATGTTCCATTCAAAACCAATCAAAAGCAATATCTGTCTTGTGTATGCCATTGCTTGGCCTGGTAGCCCTACACATTGCTTCCCCAATAGCTGCAGTATGGTTGATGGACTGCTTCCATTGAAGAGATTGGAAATGACTTTGGATAGCTCTTCGTCGAGGAAAGCCAACAGTGGTCGACATCATCTCAGCATTGGTGGCAGCTGTTCTGGCTAGTTGGTTGACAGGCAGAAGGTTCAGCATTGGCTGCGTTAATTGCGTTAATTGCATAATGCCGTTTCCACATCTGTTTTTACAGATTATTGAATCTAACAGAGTAGTTGATACTGTTTCAGAATTTTTTCAAAATTCAGTTATGGAATCATACAGCACAAAAGGTATTGTTAAACATACCCGTTCCAGTTTTGAAAAGCTTGTCATATTACTCCAACTGCACTGTTTATATAAAACCTTTTTTTCCCCCTCTGTTTCCATTTTGAAAAAACTGCAATTGAATCGACTTCTACAAGCATTTCAAATAAAAGAATCCACATAACAGAAACTCACTATGCAAAAAAGATTATTGTTCCTCGGGGTCCATTTGTCAAAGGAATCTCTCGTTTTGTTCGCCAGTAATTTGAAAGTACTGGTACCCATGTTTTTCTGTTGATTGCAAATGGTGAAGTTGTTCATCAAGTTGTTCATCATGGCACAAGATCATGGCTAAATTCCTGACTTTCCCACAGTGATCAACATTGTGTGCCATGAGCAAAACTGCTGCTGAAAGAAATACTTGTGGGGAAACCACTTCTGAGGTTCCTTGCAAAGACTTCAAAAGTGTCAGATCTAGGTGAAACCAAAATCACAGAAGTAGAACTATATCTCATTATGAAATGTAAGGCTATTCAGCCCATCAATTCTGTGCCACCTCTCAGAGAAATCCTATTCCTC
Organism: Amblyraja radiata; assembly: GCF_010909765.2. Lineage (NCBI taxonomy): Eukaryota > Metazoa > Chordata > Chondrichthyes > Rajiformes > Rajidae > Amblyraja > Amblyraja radiata. The sequence continues at coordinate 45,714,076 of NC_045962.1, read as the reverse complement.
TATTTATTTTCTTATAAATTAGTGTCTCATGTGCCCGCCCATTAACTGCCCCCATCACCTGGTTATTCCTTCTACACCAGGGGGAGGTCACAGCAGTCAATTAACCTTTGTCATTGAGATGTGAGAGGAAACTGTAGCATCTGGGGAAACCCATGCAGTCACAAAGATAATTAATCTGAGTGTGCAATTTAAAGAAATTAAGTACCATAGGGAATGGCAAAGAAAATCCAAGGCATTAAGTAAATTTAGTGAATGACCAATATAATCCATAAAATAATTGATCATCAGGGTCAATGCATAATTGTACACCAAAGAGACTTCATAAGGTTCTAACTATATAAGAATTGTTAGTGATCTTATTGGTTTATACATTGGAATGTGTGGTTGGATTGAGTAAATATTGGTCAGTATTAGTTTACAGCTGAATTTGTTTATGTAGCCCTTGTGGGACAAACTGATAGCTTGTTTTTCAACACTGATATGTAAGATAGGAGTTTAGTTATCCAGAACGACTTTTTTTAATTGAATACCTTACCAAGGTATACTGAAGTAGGGTAAACAGGCTAAATGTACACCATTTATGTAGTTTGTGGAACAAATTGTATAATACCCTGACGATCTGACATAGGGTTGAATGATCAGTTCATGTTGTAAAGTTAATTCATCTTATGAATACCTTGAATAACTTCACATACGTAATTATACTGTCTACTCAGTAGCTATTTCTCCTGAGTAGAATAATAAAAAATTGGAATACCATTGAGGAATTTCCTTGGCTTTGGGTGTCCAGTTGACGGAAGGGGAAAGAAGGCATTTGCAAAAGTTTGATTCATGCTCTTTATTTGTATTTCTTCCAACACCGGTAAGGTCAACATTTCGTGCCCAGCTCTAAAAGTATTTTTTTTAATTAGGATATTCAGAGAGCTGTGAAAAAAAAAGAGCTGGTGTGGGATCAGGAGCCAAATAAAGGTTTAGTCCTGAAAGTGATCCTGAAGGAGACAGTAAAACTGGTGGGAGAACTGGGAAGGGGGAGGGGGTGGAGAGAGAAGAAAAGCAAGGGCTATTTGAAGTTAGAGAAGTAAATGTTCATACCACTGGGGTGTAAGCTACCCAAGCGAAATATGAGGTGCTGTTCTTCCAATTTGCACTGGGCCTCACTCTGACAATGGAGGAGGCCCAGGACAGAAAGGTCAGATTGGGAATGGGAGGGGGAGTTAAAGTGTTGAGCAAGCGGGAGATCAGGTAGGTTAAGGCAGACTGAGCGGAGGTGTTCAACGAAACGATCGCCGAGCCTGTGCTTGGGCTTGTCGATGTACAGAAGTTGACACCTGGAACAGTGGATACAGTAGATGTTGGAGGAGGTGCAAGTGAACTTCTGCCTCACCTGAAAAGACTGTCAGGATCCTTGGATGGAGTCGAGGGGGGAGGTAAAGGAACATGTACCTGGGGAGGGGGTGGTTTGGGTGGGAAGGGACGAGTTGGCCAAGGGGTTGCGAAAGGAATGGTTTCTGCGGAAAGCAGAAAGGGGTGGAGATGGGAAGATGTGGCCAGTAGTGGGATTCGTTGGGGGTGGTGAAAGTGTTGGAGGATTATGTGCTGTTTGCGATGGCTGATGGGGTGGAAGGTGAGGAAAAGGGGACTCTGTCCTGGTTGGGGGGAGGGGGAGGGGGAGGGGGAGCAAGAGCGGATCTGCGGGATATCGAGGTGACCCTAGTGAGAGCTTCATCTATAATGGAAATGGGGAACCCCCATTTCCTAAAGAATTAGGACATCTCTGATGATGTAGTATCCTCATCATGGGCATAGATGCGGCATAGACGGAGGAATTGGGAGTAGGGTATAGAGTATTTACAGGAAGCAGAGTGGGAAGAAGTTTAGTCTAGATAGCTGTTGGAGTCAGTAGGTTTGTAGTAGATGTCGGTCAATAGTCTGCCTCCTGTGATGGAGACGGTGAGATCCAGAAATGGTAAAGAGATGTCAGAGATGGCCCAAGTGAATCTAGGGGAGTAGTCCATAGTTCTCTGAAAGTGGCAACACAAGGATGGTGGCAAAGAAAGCGTGCCATCATCGGTTGGCACATTGAGAATAACATTCAGGAAGTCATATTGCACCTATACAAAACCTTTGGTTGGAGTATTGGGTGCAGTCTGGTGCATAAGAAGGATGTGGAGTCTCTGGTGCTAAAAGGAGAAGTGGGACAAACTTGGAGTGTTTTCTGTGGAACATCAGAAGCTGAGTATATACAATGATGAGAGGCATAGGTAGGGTAGACCGTCAGGTTTTTTTCCCAAGGTGATACTGTCAAATCTTCGAGGACATGGATTTAAGGTGAGAGCGGAAAGATTAAAGGATACATGAGTGGTAGGTGGATGGAACACACAGCAAGGGGAGATGGTGGAAGCAGACAGGATAGCAATGGATTGTAAAGGTATTTAGAGAGATGAAGGCTTTGACTAAAATGTTTATTCAGATTCTCGGATTGGCTTGGCCTACTGAGTTTTAAAAAGCATTTTAATATTTATATAAAAAGCATTGAATTATTATCCCCTTACTTTTATATTTAGTTTCCCTTGCAATAAACACCATTCTTCATTCAGGCTGATAATACTAATAGCCATTTTCCCTACTGTTTAGGCAATCCTTTCACAACAATATGTTAAACCTGAATGAAATATCTATCTATACATAACTAAAACCCTGATCTTGTTATCTTCCGGTTTGGCGGTCTTTCTATTTGCGCAAGTGCACCAAGTTTCCTTCCGATCGGTTGAATGTCGTAAATGTTAGCGAGGTTTAAAAATCTTAAAAACCGTGCGTGCGCAGATTGATCTCTTCTCCTGCCAGTCAGCGCCGTGCAGATAAGTCTCTTCCCCTGTCACTCCACTGGACGGTCCACCCCTTCCTGCGCCATTGCATCTTTACTGCAGTTTTGGGTGGCCAGCGGAGGTTTCCAACCGGACTTTTGGAGGGACCCGAAGCAGCCCAGCCCAGCCCCAAGCAGCCCAGCCCAGCCCCACCCCACCCCGAGCATCCCCGCCCCAAGCAGCTCTTGCCCGAGCAGCCCCGCCCCAAGCGTCGGAGACCCGATCCAGCCCAGCCCAGCGTGGGAGACCCAGCCCAGCCCAGAGTCGGAGATGTCGCCAATGTCGCCCAAATAGAAAGTGGATACTCTGATCCTGGCGACCGCTGTGAGTAGCTATCACAGCGCCAATTCCAGCCACTACCCCTCTGGTCCCCCTCGCTGGCTCCCTCCTCCCCTCCCCTGTGATGCCCCCCTCTCCCCCATGACTCTTCCCCCGTCTTTTCTCTGAGCTCACTCCCCTGCCCACACACCCCTCTCCTCCCACAACTACCCCCGCCCACACACCCCTCCCCTCCACAAGCCCCCCTGCCCACAAACCCACCCGCCCACACACCCTCCCCCCCACACACCCTCCCCCCCACACACCCCGCCGCTCACACCCCCCCCCCCGCCCCCCCAAACCTCTCCACACCCCCCCCACACAACCACCAAACACACACCCCCACAACCCCCCCACATACACCCCCCCCACACGCCCCCGCCCCCACAACCCCAAACCCCCCCCCGGCCCCACAACCCACCCACCCCCACAACCCCAAAAAAACCCCCCCGGCCCCACAACCCCCCGCCCCCAGAACCCCCCCACCCCCACTACCCCCCCCACCCCCACTACCCCCCTGCCCCCACGTCCCCCTCCCCCCACCGCCCGCACCCCCCTGCCCACACACACACCCCCTCCACACACACCCTCACCCACACACCCCATCCCCCTCCCCCCACGCCACCGTCTCCCCCCCTCTTACACCTCCCCATCCACACACACCCCTCCTCCCATCCCCCCCACCACACATGAAGAGGAGGGGGAGGGAGTGCTCGGGGATGAAGGGAAATGAGCTGCACCTGCGCAGTTAGGGGCTATGGGTGAGTGGTGGAATATTGCGTTGGGGGAACGGGTTGCGTTCGGGGACCAGGCCTCCCGTGTGACTGGGACCCAATGTGTCCCACTTAGTCTAGTACGACTTAATCCTTGGTGCAGTCCCTGGATTGAATTTTTGTTTCTGCTTCTGTCAGCAGATTATAGACCAATTTTAGACCAATTGCTGGAGATTTTTGGCAGGTTATCTAGAGGTTTGTTCATTAAAGCTGGATTTGTTCAACATGCAATTACTTGTCCGCTCCAAATTGTTTTGTTTTTCCAGAGGTATCAAAGTTATTAAGGGATTTGATGCAATCTCAGCAAAACTAATCTTGAAACTCACTGTGACCGCAACCTTTGCCCTACCACAACTTGAACTTTAGCACCCCAAAGTGGAAATAATTTATGGTTACTTTATCAAAGGTCAAGTGGTTCATTTCCTTCAGTTAAGACTTTTAGTCGGCCTGATTCTAAGTAATGTTCAATAAGATGGATTAGTTCAGAGTTGTCTGATAGACTAACCATTTGGCTAATACAGATGTGGTTAATTGTATTTTTGACAGATAAATAAAAGCTGAGTAATAGAGAGCATCACTGGGGATATAATTCCAATGCACATATTCACGTGGAGGAAGCCTGTGAACTTTAATGTTCATGTACATTTATGGTAAAATAGCAATACAAAAAAGCAGAGTTTGCAAGGCCATTTTAATCATTCACTCTTTTGGTTGCTGCCTACTAAGTGAAATTGTGCATAACACAAGTGAAAACATGAGATTTCAGCACTATGAATGTGGAGGGGCCCGAGAAGCTAAAATTGATTTCTTTGGAGTAGAGAAGATTAATTTAATAGAGGAACACAAAATAATCAGGGATTTTGATAGCGGAAATAGTGAGTAACTGTTTCCACTTGCAGTAAGTAAGGTAATTAACTAGCAGCTACTTATTTAAGCAAAGTGAAAGAGGTGGGGGTTGGGGTTGCACATGTTACCAGTCTTTTTTTCACAATAAGTTGTGAGCTAGATTGGGGTGCCTGATAGGATGGTAGAAACAGATTTAGTAGCCTCCAGAAGGGATAAAGTTAAACTTTATAAAGGTGAAATATTATAAAGGTGAAGGAAAGTGTATGTATGTGCGACAGTATGTGCGACAGTTTCTGTTGGACATCCGGAACAAAGTCTCTTGTTACGACAAACACTTGCTGAGCGTAATGGGCGAGCTTGGACTTCTACGCCGTTATAGGCCCAAGGAAGGCCGTGACTGCACCTGGAGCAACACTGGTGAGGAATCACCGTAAGCGGTGTGACAGGATGAGGAAGCAGGGCAAGCGCGGAGGAGTCCACGCTAGGCTAATCGCTAATCCACACAAACCAGCAGTGCCTACACTCATGTTGTCAAATGTCCGCTCCCTCGACAACAAGATGGATTACATCAGAGTGTGGAGAGCTTCTCAACGTAGCCTGAGGAACTGCTGTGTCTACGTTTTCACGGAGACCTGGCTGAACCAGAACATCACGGACGCTGCGATCCAGCTGGAGGGGCTAATGCTACTCAAACCTGACAGAGTAGCTTCGCTAGCCGATAAGCAAAGGGGAGGTGGCCTGGCTGTGTACATCAACAGATCGTGGTGCCGGGATGCCGTGGTGGTTTCCACTCACTGCTCACCCCACGTGAGCTAATGACTGTGAAATGCCGACCCTTGTATTTGCCGAGAGAGCTGACGGCAGTCTTCATAACGGCCGTCTATGTACCACCGAGCGCGGACGTGAGGAAGCTATGACAGAACTTTTCAATAACATCAGTAAGCAGCAGAGGGAGCATCTCGATGCTTTCTTCATGGCAGCTGGGGATTTCAACCAGGCAACTGAAAGTCTCACATCTGCTCTGCCTAAATTCTACCAGCATGTGAATATTGCAACCAGGAGAAAGAACACACTAGACCTGGTGTACACAAACATCAAAGATTCATATCCCCCATATCGGCAACTCTGACCACCTGGCAGTTATGCTCACACCAGCATACAGACCTAGGGTGAAACAGGACAGGCCAATGGTCAGAGAAGTCAGAATATGGCCACAGGAAGCTGCCGCAGCACTGCAAGACTGTTTTGAAACCACACAGTGGGTCATTTTCAGAGAGGCAGCAACATATGACAACGGCACTGACCTTCAGGAATATACAGAGTCTGTCATTGGATACATTAATAAATGCATTGATGATGTGACTGTGGTAAAAACCAACAAGAGGCGCGCCAATCAGAAACCTTGGCTAACTGGGGAAGTTTGTTCTCTGTTGAGAGTCCGAAATGCTGCATTTAAATCTGGGGACAACGCAGCATACAAGTTAGCACGGAGAAATCTGTCCCGGGGATCAGGGAAGTGAAGAGGCTGTATGCACAAAAACTAAACAGCCACTTCACAAATGACAAAGACGCATGTCGCTTGTGGCAGGAATTTCATACCATCACTGACTACAAATCCCCCCCCCCTGCGGATATGCCAAAATGACCCCTCTCTACCAGATGAACTAAGCGATTTTAATGCACGTTTTGAGGCTAAAAACACCACTCAGACACAAGCACTCCTTCCATCGTCCAGCGACCAGTCACTCCAGCTGCCTTCGCCAGCGTCAATCCACGCAAAGCTGCAGGGCCGGACAACATCCCTGGACGCGTTTTAAAGGATTGCGCAGAGCAACTGAAAGATGTTTTTGTAGCCATTTTTACCATCTCACTCAGCCAGGCAGTAGTGCCCAACTACCTCAAAAGTGCCATCATTGTTCCCGTTCCGAGGAGGGGAATAATGATGGCCTGTCTGTTGGCCTGTCCATTGAGTCCCAGCCTGTCTCAATGACTTTCGCCCAGTGGCTCTCACACCCATATTAATGAAGTGTTTTGAGCGGCTGGTCATGCAGGACATCAAAAACTGTCTCCCTGCCAACCTGGACCCACTACAGTTCGTTTACAGAGCCAACCGGTCCACAGAGGACGCAGTCTCCATTACACTCCACCTTGCGCTGTCACACCTCGACCAGAAGAACACCTACGCCAGGATCCTTTTCATAGATTTCAGCCCAGCTTTTAACAGTCATTCCACAGCAGCTGGTGGAAAAGCTGAAGCTGTTGAAGGTGGACACTGGCACCTGCAATTGGGTCCTTAACTTTTTGACACAGCGGCAGCAGACAGTCAGGATGGGCAGCCGTACATCAAGAACCATCGCAGTGAGCACTGGCTCACCCCAAGGCTGTGTCCTGAGCCCCCTGCTGTTCAGTCTGCTTACCCATGACTGCACTGCCAGACTCAGCAACAATTACATCAACAAGTTCGCTGACGACATAACAGTGGTGGGTCTCATCAGTGATAATAGTAAGTCGGCATACAGGATGGAGGTGGAGCTGCTTACAGAGTGGTGCAGATCTCACAACCTCACCCGCAACGTGGATAAGACGAAGGAGATGGTGATTGATTTCAGGAGGGCTGGCAAACACCATCATACACCGCTGCACATCGACGGTGCTGCTGTGGAGAGAGTCAGCAGCATGAAGTTCCTGGGAGTTCACCTAGCGGACGACCTGACCTCAACGACCAACACCACAGCAGTCATCAAAAGAGCACAGCACGGCTCCACCACCTCCGGAGATTCAGAAAAGCGGGTCTCCCCACTGTTCACCTTACCACCTTCTACAGGGGTACCATTGAAAGCATACTGACCTACGGCATCCTTCCTGGTTTGGGAGCTGCAAGGCCTACGAACAAAGACAGCTAAACAGGATAGTGAAGACAGCCAGCCGGATCATCGGTGCCCCCCTCCCTTTCCTGTTGGAGATCTACCAGAAGCGCTGTGTACGCAGAGCCATCTCCATCATTAAGGACCCTTACCACCCCTCCCACTACATCTTCTCCCTCCTGCCATCTGGGAAGAGGTACAGGAGTATCAGCTGTAGAACCAGCAGGATGCTAAACAGCTTCTTCCCACAAGCAATAAAAATAGTTAACGAACTGTGTCCCCTCCCCATACACACACACCCCCACATCTAACTCCCCCCCCCCAACACCTTGACAGCTAGTCACCTGCCAAGGTGAAGCCACTGAACAGCACTTTAAATTGTTCCTATGTTAGGGATCGATTGTTCTGTCTGAATGTCTGTTTTAGTTCTATTTTAGAGATGATAATTTTTAACTTGTAAGTATTTATTTCTGTTTTTATTAATTGCATTGATGACAAAACTGATGAGAAACAATTTTTTGTTTCTTCTGTGTATGCAAGTACTTAGTGAAATGACAATAAAGTGAATACTGATACTGACCAAGTTGCTCGGAAACGTCTCCTGGGTCACGGAGATTGTTGTCTGATTTCACCCGGTCTGTAGCAAGCTTCCAACAACATATCTCAGTCCATATTTTCCTGACTTTGCAGATAGAGCAGGGAACTGGGACTAATTGGATGTCACGGACACGTTGGATCCAGCAGCCTCTTTATGTGCAGTAATACTCTATCTCTGTAGAGCAACCAAGCAGCATTGATATTATACAGAATCTGCCATTCTACTTGGCAGCCAGTGCTTATTCTTGACGATCAATTCCCATTTGCACAACTCCCCTTGATCATTTTTATTGTCTGTGAAAGGCAAAAGGACCTGTCATGTATTTACTTGCCAAAAGGAATTGATCGAATAAAAACTATTCCCATAATTCGTTGGTTCAGTTTAAGGACAGGCCAATTGCTTGCAGCAAAAGGCTCAGGGTTTGGAAGTAATTTATAGCATTTTTTTTATCTGTTGTTATTACGACAGATGACAGCACTGAGCTGATAGAGAAGAGCCACAATTTATTGCTGCGTCCTCAGTGAGTCATTGACCCAGCGATAAATCAGGCTCAGGGAAAACTCTTCATTTTATGGGTGAGATACTCCACTGAAAAGTATTACATTTCCTCAAACACCAGCCAACTGCATCAATAGCACACCAAAGGCTTTTTCTATTTGGATTCTTAATAAAAAATAAAGATTTATGCATGTTTTGTTTTGATAGAAAGGAAAGCAAATGAAATTTTGAATCCTTATCTCTCCTCAACAGCTCAGCAACTTTATCCAGTAATTTACTGAACAATTCAATGCGGGATTGTCCTCAAATCTCCAATCTCTGCAAAATGAAATGATTTCATCAGAAAAATGTGCATTTATACATCAATGTTTATTTCTTTATTGCCGTTGTTTGTGAAAAATGCCAAATCTGCTTCACAAAAGTGTGATTAAACTGAATTTGACATCCTTCCTACTTCAGACTGTTTTAGATCAAGAACTAAAACTTCATCAAAGAGCTGGGTTTTAAGGAGTGGCCTAATAAAAGGTATATTAGGAAGAGTAGTTTCAAGATAATGTTTCTGCATTTAAGGGACCTGGTACGTGAAAGGAAATTGGGGAAGCACAAGGGACCAGAACTGGAAAAAGTTGAAAATTCTAAGGGATCAAAAGCTGGAGAAAAATATGAATATAGGGGAGGGGGAAATGGTGACAGAATTCAATGAAAATTTATAATTTGAGAGATTGGTATCCCAAGAGCTAATGTAGGCCAACAAACAGTGGCTAACTTGATTTACTTGGATATAGGTTATATGGGACTTCAAATAAGCTCATTATGGAGGTTGCAAGATGCCCGGACAGCCTCGAGAGTATTGCAAAGTTGAAAGATAATAAAATGATTAATAGGTTCAAATCTGAGAGTGAGGAGGGACCACTGAGAACAAGAAGTGCTGCTGAGAGTGAGGAGGGCCAGGGAGAGTGAGTAGGGACAACAAGAACAAGCTGGCGGGGGTGGTTGCCAAGAATTAGAGGGACTAGGCAGGCGGCCGCTTAGATCGAAGGTGGACCCGGTGGGGGATCTCTGAGATCTAAGGGGGATCCGGCGGGGAGCGCCTGCGCCATGTGCAGCTGCAAGCCTGATTTGCCGCTGCGAGAAGATAAGTCTGTTCGATGAACCGTTGTAACTTTGTTGGCGCCAGAAATGTGACGACTTTATATACCGCCTAGGTGAGGTCTGCTGTATGATTTTGCCAGATTTTATGCAAAACAAAGAATTTCACTGTACCTAGGTACACGTGACAATAAAGTACTATTGAATCAATGAAATTGCACATGGGTTGAGAGGAAGAACACGGCTGATGAAATTGCAGAGATGTAATAATAATAATAATAATAAATTTTATTTAATGGGCGCCTTTCATACATCTCAAGGACACCTTACATAGTAATCGGAATAAAAACATATAATCGGAATAAAACAAGTAATTAAAGACATCACAGTGACACAAATTAAAAACAGAATTCAATCCAAAAACAGAAAATCAAAAACACAGTGTGAAAAGAGAGCAGCGGCAGCCAAAGCGCGCCAGCGTCCACTCTCTCTTCACGGCAGCCATCTTGGACACAGACCTACAGGACTACAATTAGACAAAAAAAAAAAAAAAACAGGCAGCTTTGAACACAGAGGATATGGGTTAAAAACTCAACTCAGTATCAAATTAGATGCCACTGATTTCAAATAGATTTGTTCAGCTTTAGGTAATGACCATGGAAATGAATAATGGCAATATCTAGGGGCCAAAGTGGTTGCAATGAATGATTCAGTGTCCCCAAAGTTTAATTAAGGTTTTATGGAAATGTCTTTTCATAAAAGCTGAAGAGGAAAGAGTGTTGGGTAGAACTGGGCTTTAATCAGTTTTGGATTCCTTTTGGGAATTGGGGAGGAAACCCATAAATTGGTAGGAATAGAGATAGATGCTTATGGCTCCCCAGAAAGAGTAATCAACATTCAGAAATCACTAAAAGAGCACAAAGTGGTAAAGTACAGTAACTCAGTAGGCCAGGCACCATACTTGGAAAACATGGATAGGTGACATTTTGGGTCAAAGCCTATTCTTGAGACACTCTACAATCGGTCTGAAAAAGGGTCTTGACCCAAATCTTCACCTCTCGTTGTTCTCCAGAGATGCTGCCAGACCTGCTGAGTTACTCCAGCCCTTTGTGTCCTTTTGTATATTAGCCAGCATCTGCAGTTTTAATTTCTACATTCAGAAAGCACCATTCATTTCCCTGAAGTTAGATAGGAAGAAGCAAAGTGCCTTTATCTAAAATTATTCTTCAAAGGATTCTCACATTCCACAGCTCGACATTCTTAAGATTCTGAATACTTTGGCAGAATGGCCTATAACTAATGAAAAGCATGGTTGGAATATCACTATTCGTGACAGGTCCAACATCTATGTTGGGATGAAAGTCATCATGGAGGTTGCAGGGTTTGTTCCAGAGAAACATAGAAACATAGAAAATAGGTGCAGGAGGGGGCCATTCGGCCCTTCGAGCCAGCACCGCCATAAATTGTGATCATGACTGATCATCCACAATCAGTAACCCGTGCCTGCCTTCTCCCCATATCCCATGATTCCGCTAGCCCCATGAGCTCTATCTAACTCTCTTTTAAATTCATCCAGTGAATTGGCCTCCACTGCATTCTGTGACGGAGAATTCCACAAATTCGCAACCCTCTGGGTGAAAACGTTTTTTCTCATCTCAGTTTTAAATGGCCTCCCCTTTATTCTTAGACTGTGGCCCCTGGTTCTGGACTCCCCCAACATTGGGAACATTTTTCCTGCTTCTAGCTTGTCCAGTCCTTTTATAATTTTATATGTTTCTACAAGATAACCTCTCATCCTTTTAACTTCCAGTGAATACAAGCCCAGTCTTTCCAATCTTTCCTCATATGACAGTCCCGCCATCCCAGGGATTAACCTCGTAAACCTACGCTGCACTCCCTCAATAGCAAGAATGTCCTTCCTCATTCCTGAGACATATGCAACAGACATCTAGACTGCATTTTTGAAGGATCAATCTCTCTGGCGAGTTACTATACAGTACTTACCCTCCCCCCTCTCCTTCATCTACCTCATCCCCCTTGCTTCCCTTCCTCCATGAATAGTTGGTTAACCAGTTCCACAGTTCGCAATGATCCCTCTTGGGATCATACTGCCCCTAGCCAGTCAACCTATCAGGGAACCTCCCTGCCTGAGATTATATGTTGCCGACCCTGATTTGTCCTGGTCCTTTCTTGCTTTCCTCCTACCCCCCCGCCAACAGTCTGAATTAGGATCTCGACCTGAAACATTCGTTTTCTCCAGAAATTCTCCCTGACCCGTTGAGTTACTCCAGCATTTTGTGTCTATCTTTGATATAAACCAGCATATGCAGTTCCTTCTTATTACTAAACTTACCCTCTCAGGTAGACATCAAAGATTCCATTGGACACTTTGGAAGAAAATCAATAGGATAATTCCCAGTACATGGCTAATATTTATACCCCCCATCAAGTCAATTAAAAATAAATTATCTGATTTCTATCACATTGCTGTTTGCAGGACTTTGCTGTGTATAACCAAACTGCTGAGTTTCTTACATTATAACTGTGACTAAGTTTCATAATTACTTCCCTGCCTGTCAAGTGGTTTGGGGGCATCCTGAGGTTGTGAAAAGCATTACAAATGCAAGTTGTTCTTTCAATGCTTCTGGTAATCTTAACCAACAAAATAAAGCAAATCATTTGGAAAAGCAAATCTAGAAAATTACTTCAAATAACAGCAATTTGCATTTTTGCAGCATTTTTTAACAGCATAAATTCACACAATGCTGTAGAGATTGTTATCAGTCACAAATTGAAACCAAGGTGAAAGAGCTGTTAGAACAGGAGGGATAGTAAGGATTGGCTAGATTCAGGAGGGATAGAATTTCCATGCATGACTCTGCTCCGCCCACCCCTCCTCCCCATTTCTTTATTTCAAGGGACTTTGCTTTTGTCAACAGAAATAAACTATTATACAAGATCATGTCCTGTTTCCCTGATAACGTTCAAGGCCTGTGTATCCAACCTAAATAATTGTGTCCTGAGCCAGGAAAGAAGCAATGGCCAGGATTCTGCAATCACTGGAGAGATCTGAATCTCCACCCGACAAAATAAACAGAGACTTCTAGACTGTGATTCTCCCAGTAAGAATCCTGTAACAGCTGGGAAAGCCTTCTCAATGGAGAGAGAAAGAGATGGAGGGGGGAAGGAAAAGAGGTGAAAGGATGATGGATGGAGTAAGATTATGAACATTCCACATTGGATAGAATAGAAACATAGAAACATAGAAATTAGGTGCAGGAGTAGGCCATTCGGCCCTTCGAGCCTGCACCGCCATTCAATATGATCATGGCTGATCATCCAACTCAGTATCCCAACCCTGCCTTCTCTCCATACCCCCTGATCCCTTTAGCCACAAGGGCCACATCAAACTCCCTCTTAAATATAGACAATGAACTGGCCTCAACTACCTTCTGTGGTAGAGAATTCCACAGATTCACCACTCTCTGTGTAATGAATGCCCAATAATAGTAAGATTAAACGAGAACTTACCAGTTTGAAGTTTGATCTTGATTTTATGAGGAGTTACGATGAGCGATTACGTGAAGAAGGGCCGTCCGTCTGCGTGCGCGTCAATCTTCAAAGCAGCAGTGTTAAATCACAGATAAAAAGAAGACCTGAGAATAGTAAGATTGTGAAGAAACTAGAACTTCCATATGACCTTGATAATATGAGGGTGGGAGCGGTGGGCACGTAATCGCTCATTGTAACTCCTCATAAAATCAAGATCAAACTTCAAACTGGTAAGTTCTCGTTTAATCTTACTATTTTACTTCGGAGTCACGTGAGTGACTACGTGAAGATTTCAAAGCTCTGTGATTTTACGCCGGTTACGAATCCAGGCGTCACACACTGAATGGATTGACCATGGATGCGTGTAATCATTAAAGCATTCAGACATTACGTAGTTAAGTAAAGACACTGATGCTTTAAATGAAAGAAAAGTTTAAAAAAAATAGTTACCCCTCCCAACCTTGGCGGGAAACTAAGGGACAGAACTTAAAATGGTACGTGCAAACACCCCCAGTCCGGTTATGGGTTTGTTATAAAACCGGTGGACCGTTATTTCATTCGTCCATCCTGCAGCCACTAGGATGTTGTCAAGTGGCACGTCCATAGCTCTTGCTGCCGACATACATGCAGCCCTGGTGGAGTGAGATTTAACCATATAAATGTTTACTCCTGCTACCGCCATTACCTCTTTTGACCATCTGGAGATGGTTTGAGTTGACACCTTTTGGTGTGGTTTTTTTTTAATCTATTTTTTTTATGGCTGATGAGGACCGATTGTTCTGTGCCTCTGAGGTTCTCCGTAACTCTCAGATAGTGGTGTTAGTATGTTACCACACACACAACCGTTGGTCCTCTGGATATGCCAAGAACTGGATCTCCATCCCTGGCATTCCTAGCCTGCTCTGTTTTATCAGGTTCCTGATTAGGAATGTTATGTTGTTCATATTGGTGGTCATGTAGTCCAACCGTAGCTTTTGCAGTGTCTGGACTCTTTGTCAGCATACCACCTTCAGGGTTAGTTATAGGCGGTCCCCACTGTCAAAGTAGGGTTAGTACCACGCTCACATCCCATGTGTCCGTGTACCTTGGCCTTGGAGGTCTTAAATTGTAAATTCCCTTCATGAATTTGTTGTAAAGGGGTGCGTTCCTATCGAACCGTGCCCTGCTTCCGGCATCGGATAGGAGGAGAGTGCGCCTCTGGCACTATAGATTGCACTATAACTTTGTTTATAGTTATAGTACAGAGTTGATAGGAACTCCAAGACATCCGTTATCCGAACTGTGTTGTATTTGTTCGGACAGTCCTATGCCTTGAAATGGCCTCCTCAGAATCTGCAGACCAACAAGTTAAAACGTTCATGTAGTGGATGATAGTAAGATTAAACGAGAACTTACCAGTTTGAAGTTTGATCTTTATTTTATGAGGAGGAACGTTGAGGGAATACGTGAAGAACCCCGCTAGGACGCATGCGTGTCATTCTTCAAAGCAGCGGTGTGAAATCACAGATAATTGTAATGACTAAACATAGTAAGATTAGACAACAGATACCAGTTCAGACTATGATCAAGGGTGGGAGCGGAGGGCACGTAGTCCCTCAACGTTCCTCCTCATAAAATAAAGATCAAACTTCAAACTGGTAAGTTCTCGTTTAATTTACTATTTTACTTCGGAGTCACGTGGCTGACTACGTGAAGATTTTAAAGCTCTGTGATTTCATGCCGTGGAACGAGTCCATGCATCACATCTGGCTTGATTTTTGGGGAGAATAGAGTTAACATCATTAGACATCAATACGATATTGAAATCCAACAGTAAAAATATTAACACCAATTATTGCCCCTATTTATGGGTATATTATAGTACAGAACTTAAATTTGTTTCTGCAAATGTTCCAGGTTCAATGACTGGTTTGTTATAAAGTCGTTGGAAAATTCCTCCGTTGACCATCCTGCTGTCTTGAGGATTAGGTCCATTGGTACGTCCAACTTCATAGCTGCCAATGTAGCTGCAGCCCTGGTGGAGTGAGATTTGAAATGCTAGTGTCCACTCCAGCCTATTTAGGACTTGTTTTAGCCATCTAGAGATGGTCTGGACTGTCACTGTTTTGAATGGCTGTTAGTAGCTGATTAAAGTGACATTTCTTCCCTCTGATGAATATATTTCATGTATGATAGTAAGTGAGTTATAATACAGAGACGACCATTTGTAGGGTAGGCTCTGAATTCTGTTTTGTTTTTTTTAGGCGTGTTGACCCCTGTCTGTTCTGTATGACTATTACACTGATGTAAACCTTAAATTCCAGATGAATTAATCATGTTGTCCAACCTTATTTTCTGTGGTGACTGGACCCTTTGTGGCGTGACCAGGACCATCAGCATGACTGTTTTCATAGTCAGTTTCCGTAGGAACAGAGCTGTAGCTGGAGACCAGTTTGTTAACATGGTCAGTACAATGCTCACATCCCATATTTGGGAGTACCTGGTTCTTGGGGACTAATTTTAAAAATGCCCCTCATGAGTTTGTTTACCAGGGTTTGTCCCAACAGAATGCCGCTCTCTACCTTCGACAGGTATGTTGACAGAGCACTTCTGGCGCAGTTGATGGCACTATGACTGAGCCTCTCATCGTAATGGAGGCTTGCCAGGAATTCCAGAACAGACGGGATGTTCATAGATCTGTGGGTGATGATTATTGTTGTGACAGTACTTCCCATTATTAGATGATACCAAGTACTGATGTTTGGGTGGACTGTCTGTGACCCGCTGAAATAATTCCGCATTCGGTCCGTCAGTCCCAGGTGTAGCAGAGGTGCTTACAACTCTAAATAAATAGGTTAATATATAATAGTGACATGGATAACTCCCCTTGTTGCGGGAAGACCCAGTAAGTTGGGTCTATGATGGATGGTGATGTATGGTTCTGACCCAAGTTGATATCACCAGTACCCATGGTTGCGTAGGGCAATCAGGTATTATCAAAATTCGAGATGTGGAGTCTATAGTTTCTTCCTAAATACCCGACTGATGAGGCAAAGGGAGGGATGCATAAAGGATCCCCCAATCAGCGAAGATACATCTGAACCACTGCCCCAGGTTCTGGCTCCCAAGAACATAATTTGATAACTGGTAAGAGCATGGATGTGAATAGGTCGTTATCTGGTGTTCCATACCGGCTGTTCCAGCAATACATATTTTATCCAACATCCATACAGTGTTTTTAGACTTAGCGTGACCTGTTGTCTGCCACTAAATTCAGTTTCCCTGGTAGTTGGAAGCTGATATCCAATCCCTATCTGGATACGCTATTAATCCAGATTAATAGAGACAGTAACTCTAAGACTATTGCCTCCATCACAGTGAGGAGGTGTTTGGTGAACTCACTGTGGTGGATGTTAGTTTGTGTTTATTGTGTGTTGTTATTATTACATGTATGGCTGCAGGCAACAACATCTCATTCAGACCGAAAGGTCTGACTGACAATAAAGGATTCAATTCAATTCAATTCAATTCACAAATAGTGTTGGCCAGATAGTCAAATGGTGTCGATATGTTTCTACCCATATGGTTGACATATGCTATCCCGGTGGTGTTGTCAATTTTTTTAGACTAACATACTCGTGATATAACCCAAAACAATATGACTTAAAGCCATGACTAGCTCTCACTTCCCCAGATATATATGCCCAACGTTAGTAGTGATGCCTCCTGAGCATTCCATCTCCCCCTCAGCTGGAGATGGAATTAGTAGCATCCCAATCCAAGGCCCGTCAGTATGTGGTTCCATAGACGGGTAACTGAGTTTGGTTAGGAACAATGCCTAATGTATGTTCCACCATTTTTGTACCATAGTGGCCTCTGTTGGTTGCTTCATTCGTCTGTCAGAATGAACCCCACATAATTTCTTGAGTGACGCGTGTTACGCTCTGTACTATTATTTTGTAAAGGTCCGATATCATGTGGCTGTCACACAGCCCCTAATGCCAATTATTCTACTACCAGTCTGATGGATGGTTTAGTTCCCTGGAAGCTTCCATAAAGGCTGTACCCTTTCTTACGGCAAAGTCACTGCCATGTGAACTGTGTTAACGGTGGACCGCAGACGATGTTTCTCTCCTGTGATACGTGTTGGATGTCCTCCATAACTCCTATAATATATGGGCACTGTAGTTCAGTATGCACTTTAGTTGATTCTTACCCGTTAAGCATGAACATTCAGTTCGGTACATGCTGAACTGGAGGATAATGGAATGAATAATTCTAAGGTATACCCTTATAACTCTGAATTTTAAGTGTCGGTAGAATAATTCTATGCATACAGATAGATCTGTTATCTCCCACCAACCTCCCTGGTTACTATTAGTAGGTGTGTTACTATTTCGGCATCCTCCGTGGTCGTTGGAGTGCCGGTGTCTGATGAGGGTAACACATTTCCCAGGAAGTAGTTTTTAAGACGTTCCTTAATGTGCCGCAGAGTTCCCTCTATGTGAAGTTCTTTCCCTGTTAAGATAAGATGCCTCCAAATTTTAATATTGGAGGTTGGGAGGTTCCTGGTTAGCATATAAGGCTAGTGCATCCTGGTGATCTAGTGTCATGTCTCTGTTTATAGTGCGACCGATCCCGTCCCGCTGTTAGGACTTAGAACTTTCTTTCGTTTCAATTCCCTGCCCTACCATGTTTTGGTTGATACGGGGAACATTCAGGTTTGCAGTTCCCTGATGGTAAGTGTTTTCCCATAGGTTATCTGCACCCTAAGTGTACTAGGGGTATGTTCTGCTCCCCTGTTCAAGTGCAGCCCAAAATTGACCCCCTATACTCCCCTCTGATGAGGGAGAACACTGTGCAGCCCTAGAAGAGGTACTGCTGTAGGACTTACTAGCTGCCCCTCTGTGACTAGTCTCCATCTCATGGAGCTGCCACTTACCTGCTCCAACAGCCGCTCCAGCTGGTCCCGATGCTCTCGGGCACCCAACCGGCTCCAATGCACATGATCACTGGCCATCGCGGCTGCTCCTGAAGCCGTTACTCCTGAGGCTGCTCCTACTCCAGTTCCGGCAACCAGCCCAGGATGGACTCTCGGTGTTCCCCTCTGATGAGTGCGAAACTCTGTGCCGCCCCACAAGGAGTACTGCTGTGAGCTTGTTAGTTGCCCACTGTGGCTTTGCCTCTTTGGAGTATTTCCACTCTGCAGCCCCACAAGGGGTACTGCTCCTGCAGCCGGTCCAACCGGATCCAATGCTCTCGGGCACTGGCCGCTCCCGGCTGCTCTTTATTCTGCATGCTGCAGCCGCTACAACCGTCCCCGGTGCTCACGGGCACTGGCCGCCCACGGCTGCTCGTCATGCTGCAGCCGCTCCAACCGACCCCGGTGCTCACGGGCACTGGTCGCTCGCGGCTGCTTAATTTCTCCTGCAGCCAGTCCAACCGGCTCCAATGCTCTCGGGCACTGGCCGCTCCCGGCTGCTCTTTATCCTGCATGCTGCAGCCGCTCCAACCGACCCCGGTGCTCACGGGCACTGGTCGCTCGCGGCTGCTTAATTTCTCCTGCAGCCGCTCAAACCGACCCCCATGCACACGGGCACTGGTCGCTCGCGGCTGCAGCCGCTCAAACCGACCCCCATGCACACGGGCACTGGTCGCTCGCGGCTGCTCCTCTCCCGACTGGCCGGGCCGGCGCGGGAGCGAAGTCGGGCACAGCTGTTCCCATTACGGGAGATCAGCGTGCCGTTTGCTGCTGCTGCCGGCTGCCCGCAATTCTGCGGTTCTCCTCCGCCAGCGTTCCCGCAGCCTTCGTGGATCTGGTCCATGTCTCCATCTAAAAGGTAAGTGGAAGGAACACAGAGTCTCTTACCTGCTGTTCCCGACTTTCAAATTCTGGAACGCAGAGTCTTCTTCCCTGCTGTTCCCGACTTTCAAATTTTGCCGCTAAGGGGAACGTCGTTCCCCCTGCTGTGACTCGTTGCAATGCGTGTAGCGATATGACATGCATGCGTCCTAGCGGGGTTCTTCACGTAGTCACTCACGTGACTCCGAAGTAAAATTGCTCCCTGTAACTAGGTTCACTAGGAGGTCCCTGCTCTTGGGTACAGCCATAACTGGCTGGACTATAATTCCCAAAATTTTTGGGGACCAGGCTTGAGTAGGCCAATCTGGCACTACCAATATGCCTGTGGCTTAGTCTTGCTTGATTTTTGTCAAGCATCGGTTTGTGAGACAAATTGGCAGAAAGCATACATAAACATTCCTCCCCAATTGAGGGAGAAAGCATCCACTGCCTTGCTCCTGGATCCAGCTCACAGGACACATATCTGGGTAACTAATGGTTTAGTCTAGATGCAAACGGATCGACATCTGGTATGCCAAATCGTGTAGTTATTTCGTTAAATACTGTCTGATTCAACATCCATTCTGTGTTGTTATTAAACATTCATTATCCAGCATCTGTCACCGTGTTATATCTACCTCGTAGATTTCCCAAATATTCCTCTCGATACACCAGTGCCAAATGAGGTTCGACAATCTGTCGTAAGATACAGATTTTACACCACCCTTGTTAATGGATATATGCCACCGCAGTGGTGTTATCAATCTGAATTTGAACAAGCACCGGTTGCATATCGCTACAGAGAACCTTGAGTCCATATTGTGCCCCCAACAATTCTGGGTAATTGATTTCATGTGTTGGGGAATTACAGACTCCTGCTCATTCCATCTGCCCCCACAGCTCTAGACTGTGTTGGTGTCTCCCCATCCTTAGCCGCTTGCATAGGTCCGAAGAGCCCCCCGATGGCTTTCGAGCAAAATTTCCCTTGAGCTGTCTCCCATTCGTTATCCACCATAGTTATTCAACAATGGCCTCTGCTGGCAACCCATAGTTTGCCAATTCGGCCTGCATGTAATCTGAGTGTTCGTTCCTTTGCTTGCTGTAAATTCTGGTAATGCAAAGGCCCGTGACATACTGCTGGGAATGCAGCTACTATTTGCCAAATACACTCGCTGTTTGCCTGATAGATGGCTAGTATTTGACTATCAGGTCATAGCAGGCTTAATTAATATTGTCGTTTGCCCCTAGGCAAAGTCACCAACATATTTACTGTTTTTGATAGTAAATTCTAGGTAATCAATTACCCTTGTAGGTGCCAATTTTGATTTAACTGGATGGATGAGGTAACCAATTCTTTCAAACAGGGTTTTGGTTTGCTTTGACTGATGCTTCTGCCAATTCTTGGTGACTCCAAAAATGAAAATATGTACTCCAAATATGCCATTACTATGTGGTTTTGAGACATTTGTAGTCCCAGAATTGGTTTCCGTAGTTTAGTCAATAGTCTAGGAGCTGATGTCAACCCATTTGGCAGAGCCATGCCATCCATTAAACTTCAAATATCTCCTGTTCTTATTGAAGACACCGAATAGTATGCATCTTTGAGGTCGATGCATGCCATGTGACCATTTTATAGGAAGCTCCTATAAAACAGTAGTTAGACCGTAACAAAAAATTGCTGTTTCTGAAAGTCTGTACTGCACAAATGAGTTAAACCTGGATGAAGTGACATCCTCCATCTGTCACCTGTCCTGGAAGGCAATCCTGCCCAAAATACTGGGCCTGCCTTGAAGACAATTCCGGTCCGAGTTCCAAGTCTGCTTGGAACCTATGTATGTTGTGCAGTATAAAATAATCACATGGTGTTATCTGTTTTGTAAAACCAGATCTGAAATTCATGTTATTGTCATTTTGAACAAAAACACAAGAGTAAAATTACCAACATGTAACTGGTCCACAATCCCTTGTTTCAGTGAACCCAGACCCACCTACCTCCATGGCTACCCGGTAGTCTTGTGGTAAGCCCAAAGGCCCCTGATGCGGGTTCCTTTTCTCTCCTTGATTGGGAGTAGGACTGGTAGGGAGCGTGGATTCCATATTTCTCCTGACCTCTGCTTGGGTCTTGGTCTGAAAACCTCATCATACTGAGCCTGCCTTGTAGGACAATTCTGGCCATAATTCTGAGTCTGCCTTGAAAGACGACTCTGATCATATTTCCGTGCCCAGCTTTCAAGCTACCACCGGCTTCAGTGAACCGCTTACCCCCTATGGAGGTGTGGGGTGTGTTGTCGCCTACTGATGAAGTTTTGCTTGTCGTTGGTACCTTGATTGGTCCGACAGCTTTTGCTTCCTTCTTCTGGTCTTACCTGAAGAGAGGATTCGGCGGCTGGTTTCTCCAAAGTCACCCTGATAGCGCTGTTCCCTTGCCGGCATTTGTGCGGATATTCTGCCAACTGCTGTCTCTTGAGGCCATATGCATGTGCTTCAGTATGTTCATACTTTAATTCGAGATCAGTTACCTACTGATCACTCACACTCCCCTCCACTGAGAGTGAGATTTGTAGGCAGCCCTGAAAACATGTGCTGCCGCAGGCCCCTGAGGATACCTGCGCTGACATGGCCCCTCCAGCGGGCCTAAATGAGATTCTTGCTTTGGGTCAGACTGAAACTGACCGTGAATGCTCCTCTCCTCAGAGCAGGAGACATTTGCTAGATCTCTATCCAGGGAAGCACCCAGTGGAACCTGGATGATTGCAGAAGTATTTCTTTTCTTTTGTGCTTATTATTTATTTTATGTAAAGCACTTTGGTGTCAATGCAAGTTAGCTTAAACAGTGCTATATAAGTAAAAGTTACTTACTTACTTCCTTTCTTCTGCTTGTCCCTGGGATGGTTTCCCCCCCCCCTGCTTTTGTACTCTGATTCAGAGTGGTTTCTTCCATATGTACTTCCCCCTCCAATGGGGAAGACATTGGACTGCCCCATGTGTGAGGCTCCCAGTACTGCCTGCAGTAGGCTCCGGGCTGACACAGCTCCCTCCTTTAGAGCAGGTCATTGTTGGAGCAACTTC
Source organism: Amblyraja radiata (assembly GCF_010909765.2). NCBI lineage: Eukaryota > Metazoa > Chordata > Chondrichthyes > Rajiformes > Rajidae > Amblyraja > Amblyraja radiata. The sequence continues at coordinate 45,691,784 of NC_045962.1, read as the reverse complement.
TCCAACAAGTCGTCCTCAGACGCTCTCCGTTGAGCGAGGGCATCCCTTTCCCCCCCCCCGGACTCATCTGAGTCAACGGGTTTGTTTGACTTGCGGGTGGTTATGTACTGCAGGACCACCAACGGAGCTCCTCATCCTGCAACAAGTCTCCTGCCGGTTCTGCTGCCGGCGCTAATGTCGGGAAACACCGTCGCCTGCTACTGGGAATGCTGCGGTTTTCGGCAGCCGACTTCCCCGCGGATCGTCTCCTCGACATCTGGGCCCTGAAACAAAAAAAAAGCTTCAAGCCCGAAAGAACGCAGGTAAGTGATTCAACTTTCCTTACCTGCCCATCCTGACGGACTGGGAGGACGCAGTGCCTGCCTGTCCGTCGCGCATTTGCGTTCAGACGTAATGACGCACACGCAGACGGACGGCCCTGCTTCACGTAGTCACTCACGTATAGCCTTCTTCTGTGAGAATTACTATTGCTATATTTTCATGCTTCTTTGATGTCTTTGCTTCTGAAATAAATAATATTATTTAATGTCTTTTGAACTGGAGAATTTCACTCATCACTCTGCTTTGTGCCTTGTTGGTGAAATAAAATCTTTATAAAGAGGAGTTGAGTCCTTCACTGCAAAATGCCCATTCTGATATGTGGTCTTGCAGCTATTGGAGTTGGATGTATGGCCTGGGTCAGTTTCTCATCATTGTTGATTCCCAAGTGGCTGATGGTGAGAATTCTCCTTAATAAGCAGTCTCATGGTGTTGAAGTTGGGTCCAAAACGGGATTCACAGACTCTTCCTTTGGTGGGGCAGCTGGGATATTGTGCTGTCCTTACCACTGTTCACCTTGCACCTCAGCTGTATAGCTTTGAGATTGTCAATGCCTTTCCCGATGCTCCTTCATTAAGAATGCCCAGGGATTCCCAGGATATTGGATTTTTTTTAAGGATGTTTTGCGAACATTCTTATATAGCTTTCTCTGCCCTACTGGTAAACCCATGACTGAGCTCAGAATGTTTCAGGAGTCTGGCATCAGGCCTATGAATAATTTGGTCCACACATGGAAGCTAGTAGGGCATGCCCAGTGCCTTGGTGGAGGTCTTTGCCTGGGAAGCATTCTCCAAATAGCTTTGGTGAATTTCACAGAGACAACATTTGTATTACTGCTCCAGTGTTGCCTGCAAAAGTTTGTTTATATCTGCAAAGCATTCGGAAGGGCATGGAATCACAGTTACTCAGTAAACCATAAGCTTGTGGTGAATTTGAGCTGTTATCAGTCAGCCACAGACACAGTCTGGAAAACCAGATGTGTCTGTGATTATTGCCATTGATGTCAGCTTTCACTGAGGTTGGTCTTCAGGAATGGAAAGCCGTTCACATTTTTCGCAATCTCATCGCAAATCTTGATTACTGGTATTATGAGGTGATGGAAGGCTGATAGATGACTTTTGTTGTTCTTCTATGGCCTAGGCAGTCAAGGACTCACCATGCTTTAAATATTTTCTAAATCAAGACCTTTGGAGGGCGTGTCCTTTACCCTGCCCCATTTCATACTCTGCAACAGCCTCAGCCCAATCCCTGTCTATTAAAAGTTTTAAATGAGGGGTTAGTATTGAAAAACAAGCGCTTTGGAGCAGATAAGAATTCCTGAAAATTCGACGTGAAAAGTCATTATAAATGGTGGTCAGATCATTCTACATCTGGGCCAAATTCAGTGGTGTGGGATCCTCACCTTAACAACAGGGAAATTAAACACATCCAGTGAGTAAGTTTAAAGCTGTTTCCTGAATCTGGCGGTACAGGCTTTCAAGCCTTTGTATTTTCTGCCTGTCATGAGAGGGAATAGAAATGAGAGTGTGAGCAGTCATTGGTCATGTTAGCTGCTTTCTGAGGCAGCATTAAGTGTAGATGGAGTAGAAGATGGGTGGGGGAGGTTGGTTTGCGTGATAGACTGGGCTGCGTCCATGATTCTGTGGTTTCCTTTGTCTGGGGCAGAGCAGTTGTGATGCATCTCGATATTTGTTATTAGTCTGCTATTTGATATTTGTTGATAGTCTGCTATTGTGCAACTGTAGTAATTAGTAAGAGTCATTGGGGACATACTGGATTTCTTGAACTGGTGGAATGAAGAGTTGGTGTGCTTTCTTGGCTGTATCTTTGATGTGCGTAGACTAGGTCAAATTATTGGCGATATTTATAGCTAGAAACCTGAAGTCCTACACTATTACCACTTCAGCACCATTGATACAGATGAGGGTGGGTCCTCCACCCTGCTTCCTGATTTTGACGACCAGCTCCTCTGTCTTGCTGACATTGAGAGAGAGGTAGTTGTCTTGACATCATGGTACTAAGCTCTCTTTCTCCTTCATGTACTTCGTCTTGTTATTGTTTGAGATCCTGACCATTACAATGGTGTCACCTGCGAACTTGCAAATGGAGTTAGTGAAGACATTGGCAGTACTGTTGTGAGTTTAAAGGTATATTAAAGGGTAGAATGACACAGCCTTGTGGGGCACCAGTGTTGAGAATTATGATAGAACACATTAACGATGCCTTGGCAGACTCTGTTTTCATTATTTGCACACAATCGGGACACAGGCTTCCTGAGGAAAGTAAAATTGTGTATTTCAGTGGAAACAACATACAGGCTGCACTGGTAGCGAGCCCTCCAATCGATGTAAAGGAACAGTGCACTATGTAGGAAGTTGAAGCTGACTACTATGACCACTTTTCTAATTAGGTGTCTGCACACAAGATAGAAGAGATAAATGCTCCTGCACTCGTGAACTGTTGGAATTTTTCACTTGTTAACTCAAGCAGCTGATTCATGAAGAGGTTGGACTACTTTTCATTCCTAACTAGATAAGAGGAACTGGGATCAGCATTAGCTACATTTGTGCAGCACCTTTTACAATCTCAAGAAACCCAAAATTATTTACAACTATCTGAACTTTTTAAGTGCAATCACTAATGTCAGGGTGGAAACAGCAGCCAGTTTACACATAGCAAGTTCCCAAACTACAATGAATTCATAATGTACAATGCATCTATTAAGGTGAAGATAGGTAATATGTTATATTGGGGGCTTGTGAGGTAGCGAGAGTAAACTTGAGTTAGCAGTGAAATTGCCTGTCTTGTCTGTGATTTGTAGGATTAAGTAACAACTTATTAAGTTATTTTGTCATTACAAAAAAACTGCAGTGTATGATGACCACCAGCTCATTTACACTCGATCAGAAAGCTCTTGAATTTAACGCTTGGATACATTTTCTTGACTGCATTTGTTAAAAGTTAATGGAAAAGCAAAATCAATAAAATGTTTTTAAAGACAGAAAATAAACAATGGTTGGAAACTACTCCCTTGAGTGCAAAAAGGCTTTATAATTTACAGAAGGAAGGTACTGATTGGATGATTCTTTTACACTGGATTTTATTTCTATCAAAAAGAGAGAGAAACAACTTACAAGAGAAATTGACCTACGTTTCCTTCAGGCTCTGGACAGGCGTTGGATAAGATTTTTGGATCTTTTCAATTACATTATTTCAAAAAAAAGGATGGTATTTCATTTTTGTGCATAACAAAGCGAGACACAATACAATTGGGGAAAGGATGACTTTTATTCCCATTGCATGGCATTCTCATCTCTGATTTAGATCGTGGAGCAAATCCCACTCCAGAGATTTGAGCAGGCAATGAATCCAATGGAATGCAAGGAACCACACTGCTGAAAGTGGGATGTTTTAAATGAAAAGTTCGACCAGAGACTGGTGTGATTCTCAGATGGATGAGCAAGATCCCAATGTGCAGAGGAGCAGGGTTTCTTCCCTGAGGCTTGGTCAAAATGTATTCCTCAATAATATACATTCTGCTTTTTGGAACTTGCTGTGCATGAACTGACTGACAAGTTTCCTGTGGCAGTAACTATATTACAAATCTATTTCATTGGCTGGAGGTATTTTGGGAGACCATACTGCATGGTGTTGTGAGGCACATTCTAAATACAAATCTTTTTCCTTAATCTGCACAACAAACAGTGTCAAACATGAGCACTGCAAATATCCCAGATTGCAGAGTGTTCCACAAGCCAAATTAGATGAACATTGTCATGTATACCACTGCCATGTTTCTATGAATCTCTTTGGTTAGCTTTTGCTCAGTATCAGGTGGTTTAATGTTGTGGACATACTCATTAGGATAAACATGGAAACTTGACTAACACAGTTCCATCACAGACTTTGGAGTAGATTTTCATCCAAGAGCCAATTCTCCAGCTTCTCAAGCTCTGACAAAATGTTTGCATTTCCTTCAGTGAGTGGCTCAATTAAATAATTTATGATAGCAAATGCCCAGGCAAAGTTCAGAGAATTAGACAGTGCTTTGAAAAAGAGGAGGATGTTTTGAAGAATACGTGGAAGTGAGGATTTAGAGATCACACAAAAAAACTGATGTGATTGAGAAATTTCTCCAGAAATGCTGCATGACCCACAAGTTACTCCAGCTTTTTGTGTCTATCTTCCGTCCAGAATTGTGGTGGCACAGTGGCACAGCGGTAGAGTTGCTGCCTTACAGTGCCAGAGGACCAGGTTTGATCTTGACTATGGGTGCTTGTCTGTATGGAGTTTGTACATTCTCCTCGTGACCTGCATGCGTTTTTTCAGGGATCTCCGTTTTCCTCCCACACTCGAACAACGTACAGGTTTGTAGGTTAATTGGCTTGGTGTAATTGTAAATTGTCCATAGTGTGTGTAGGATAATGCTAGTGTACGGGGATCACTAGTCGGCGCAGACTCGGCGCCAAAGGATCTGTTTCTGTGCTGTATCTCTAAACTAGAAAAACTAAATTATAGTTTAATTCACCTTTTAATCTATTGTAACACTCTACATAATCCATGTATGTATACCTACCATGAAAAATTATGTTCAGATGTTACACCTTGATCAATATTTTGCTCCAATGCATGTTAGGTTAAAAGTAATGCCTTTAATACTGTCTGTAAAGGATCCCTGACGTCCTGGTTAGAAGGACTTGGATTTCAATTGTGCTGTTCATGGCCACAGCCCACTATACAGTGTTTTGCTGCGTGCAGTATTTTAAAGTATGTATTTTGTGGGAAACGAGGAAGCCAACGATCATAACAAATACAGTAAATTCTCGTTATAATGGACTATAAGGGGGAGGATGATGCCTGTTGTTGTTAATTATCCATTATAACCAAATTAGGTTTTGTCATTGCATGTAGTTGAAACAAAGAACTGCAGGTGATGATTAATACACAAAAGGACCAAAATGCTGGAGTAACTCAGTGGGTCAGGCAGCATCTCTGGAGAATATGGAAAGATTACGTCATGACCATTCCTTAGACTGATTCAATCTGCTGAGTAACTCCAGCACTATGTGTCGTTTCACCTTAAAATTAGGTGCCAATGCCATTGGGCTGCACTAGCGAGCCCTTCGTCACTAGTTCACCCGGCTGTTGGTGCGGCTCACGTTGTGGTCCCCGACAGGATGCACTTTCTTTAGGCCGCTGTCAACACCATTATGCTCTTGGTCACTGTGGGGCTCCCTCCCCTCTCACCTGCTGCTGCATCCAAGGTGGAGTATGTCGATGACTCTGGGGGAGGAGGAGGAGAAGGCGGCAGTGGATCATGGGGGAAGGGGTAACGGCTGAGTGGACAGAGCGACTGGAAGAGGAGGCGGCGGCGATCGAGCAGGAAGAGGACAAAGCGACGGCCAACAGGGAGAAACTGCAGCTGGTGGGAGAGACAACCCGAAGAAAGCGCTGTCCCGAGGGACTACAACGTGAGCCGCAACAACAGCACAGAAGAAGGGTTTGCTGGTGTACCTTGTGTGCTGGGATGGGGTCGGAAGCCGGGCCTCCAAGCGATCGGGGGTGGCATCAGCAAGTCCATTCATCACATCTTAAATCCGCGATAAAGGGGTCCGTTACAATTAGTGTACAACTATAATGACCAGAAAGACACTAAAAGCTGGAGTAACTCAGTGGGACAGGCAGCATCTCTGGAGAGAAGGAATGGGTGACGTTTCGGGTCGAGACCCTTCTTCCATTAGTGATATTGATAGGGAGATAAATGTGGGGCTGCTATGTGAGCGAATGCCCCTCCTCTTTGTTTAGGTTTAGATTTAGGTTTATAATTGTCACCTTCTTCTTCTTCTTGCGTATGGCGTGCGCAGCCTAAAGTTGTAGATCAAGGGTAGACATCCAGGCCAGGACAGCATCAGTTACTGGGTGCATGGCTTTGATGCCACCAGCGAAAAGCCTCAGCGGGCAGTCATTCATGATGTGTCAGCTTTAGTGAAAAGCTTTGTTTTGCATGCTATCCAAACCGATCAGCTGCACTACACATTAATACAATCAAGTCTAACTCAAGTGTAATAGACAGAGCAGAGGGGTGGAAACAGAGTACAGAATATGACCGTTTCGATGAAAACTTAAGCTTGGTCCACCAAGTCATACTGGCTGCTAACTATTTTAGCTCCTCTTCCCATTCCAATACTGACTTTTGTGTCCTAGGCCTTCGCCATTGCCAGAGTGAGGCCACACACAACCAGTAGGAACAACTGCTCATATTCCGCTTGGGTGGCTTGCATCCCAATGTTATGAACATTGAATTCCCCAATTTAGGTAGCTATTAAACCCTCACCCTCTCCCTTCTACTCCCACAACCACCCCTTCTTTCCCCCACCCCCATCTCCACTGTGACCCATCTTGATGCACCTATTTTACCCCTCCCCCTCCTCTTCCTCCTACATTCCTTTTTCTAGCTTCACAATTTGCAACTCTTCAATTCCTTTGTCACATCTACTATCTTTTCATCTCTGGCCTTTGTCCAATCATCTGCCTATCAAAACCCCCCACATCTGTATCAACCTATTACCCGCCAGGCTTTCTCCTTCCTGCCTCTCCTCTTTTCCAGCTTTCTGCTGCTTCCTCCCCCCCCCCTCCCCACGGCAATTTTCTGAAGAAGGGTCCAGACCTAAAATGTCATCCATCCATGTTCTCCCAAGATGCTGCCTGACCCGTTACTTCAGCAGTTTGTGTCTTTTTTTTGTAGAATATAATTCTCAGCATTGTAGCGCATCAGTTCCATTGACAAAGAACAATGCCCACGATGGGTAGAGGTGTATGGGACAGCATCCGAACTTTTGGAAGGACCATTCAGAAGCTTGGAGTAGTGTTGTGAATTATTTTACATTCACCTGAAGGGAGCTTTGTACTTTTGAAAATGCATCATTCTCTCTGATACGGGGTGTGCCTTCTACAGTATCTTAGATCCTGTGTTCAAATGCCAGACTATGATCTAAATCCATGACTTTCTGATACAAAGGACATTAACTCATGACTGAATCACAATACATTTCACTTCCTTTAACAGCATAATATAAGTAAATGTTTTCTTGTGTTTGAATGTAATTTAGTGTGTAGCTTTAAGGGGCGATCTGTCTCTCACATATAAATCTTATGCTGGTCATATTTTGACACCATGCTGCCTCAAGTGAATGATCACCAGATCAAGTGAAACTTGTTAGTGATCATACCTACATATGTTGCAAAAATGTCTGATGCAACCCCTTTGGACTGAATCCCAGGAGACATCATTAATGAAAGGCAGATATGACCATTTCCAGATGGCTAGGTTTCTGCATACTGGAGGACAGTATGTAAAACCATAGCAACTAGGCAGATACAGAGTCAAATTATACCTACCCTTCTGCTACTGGGCAGGCAGCTAAGCATAGATTGATACTCTTCATTGTTTTTTTTGCTAAACAAAATTTCAAATGTGTGTCAAGGAATGTCATTACTGGGAAATTGAGCATTTCTTCATCCTTGGCACTCTTTATGCACTCCCATGTCAGGGCTGATGCAGATTATCTGCCGGGTAGGTTCCAGCTGTAGCAATGTTTATCATCAGTTAATATTTACAAGTCAGGCAACTGATTACTACATCCATGTCTCCAAACATAAGTAATTTATATAACCTGCGGGTATCCAGCAATGCTTGGAAAGGTTTGGTGGATACCTGCAGGTTATATAAATTATTTGAGAGATATTTTTAAGTTCAACGAACAGGGCCAAAGTTCTCTGCCAATTAAACAAAATGTATTTCCTTTCATCAATGACTGTGCTGATGAACATTTACAAGTAAAAACTTTTTAGTGAGACTGGATTGAGAATCAGTTTCATGGAAGCAAGCAGAGGGTGATGGTTATTTTTCAGAATGGAGGCCTGTTACTAGTGGTGTACCTCAGGGATTGATCCTGGGTCTGGTGCTGGTTTTGGTTTATATCAATGATTTGGATAGGAATGTACAAGGCCTGGTTTGTAAGTTTGCAGATGACACGAAAATAGGTAGTATCGTAGATAGCAAAAATGGTTATCAAAAATTCCAGCAGGATCTTAATCAGCTGGGTAAGTGAGTTGAGGAATAGGTAATGTAGTTTAATTCATATAAGTGCGAGGTGTTGCATTTTGTAAAGTAAAATCATGGCAGGGCTTTCAGAATGAATGGTAGGACCCTGGGGAGCGTTGTCGAGTGGAGGGATCTGGGAGTGCAGGTGCATAGTTCCCGGAAAGTAACATCACAGGTAGATAGGGTGGCCAAGATTACTTTCGGTACTTACTCATGGGTCAGGGTATTGAGTACAGAAGTTGGGATGTTATGTTACAGTTGTACAAGATTGTAACCCTAAACCTCCACCTATACGAGTGGGAGTTAAAGGTTAGGTTAAGGGTCCGTGTACCGTACGTTTGAATGTCACTCCCGTTAACAGCCGAGAGGACAGGTCCTACCTTACCGACGCGGGTATCGTGGGCGGTCGGGGGAAGGATGCTGACGATGGTCCTGGAGTCCACAAGGAAACGGCGGCCAGAGTGAAGGTCACGGACGTAGAGGTGTTCGTTCAGGCCGATCACAGCCGCCTCTATGGGCGATCAGCCGAGGCATTTCCCTGAAACGTGCAGGGGCTCCGGCAGCGTCGGGCCTCTGCACCGAAGCGGAGGTGGTAGTAACATATGGCTTGGAATGCTGAGGTGGATCCTCAGAGGCGGCCGGTGACAGGCCATCCTCGCGATGCCTCCTCGGCTGCACTCTAGCTGTGGCAGCCGGGCGAGTGAAGGCTCAAATGTCCCGTCGCCCCGTGGTCCATAGTTCATCGGCCCTTTCGGCGAGCTGTTGGGGGTCGCTGAAATCGGCTCCCGCGAGCATTAGACGAACGTCAACCAGCATCTGCTCCAAGAAAGCCTGCTTGAAAAGTAGGCACGGTCGATGTCCGTCCATCAGGGCCAGCATCTTGGCCATTATGGTGGAAGGCCTCCAATCATCGATCCCGTCCATATGGAGGATCTTCGCCGCCCGGTCTCGGCGGCTGAGCCCGAAGGTATGTAGCAACACAGCCTTGAGGCCCTCGTACTTGGCTGCCACCGGCGGATCCCTCAGGTACGGCAGCAACCTTGAGGCCGACTCCTGCGGCAGGGCCTCCTCCACGTGGAAATATGTAGTCTTGTCGGCGATGATGTGGTGCAGGTGGAACTGCGCCACCACGTGAGTGAACCAAACTTGTGGTTGATCGGGCCAAAAAGGGGGCAGCCGAAGGCTGGTGAAGTCCTGTTGGGTGCCGGCTGCCTCAGCGGGAAAATATTCCTCCTGCATGTCTTCTAGTATAATGACGGTTAGACTCGTCGAGGTCACCAATTTGGTGGAGTAGACATGACAATCAGTTGTTTGAAACAAGATTTATTCTGAATCAAGGTTCTCTGATGTCACCGGTTCTAATACACAACTGACCACAACAGTGGTCCTCAATCGACTGGCGGGCTGAGCCCAGAAACCGAGCGAAAACCCGACCCCTCCCAGAGTCAGAGTTCGACGCTGACACGCACCAGCAGGTGCAGCTACAGGATGTTGTTAAGCTGGAAAGAGTGCAAAGAAAATTCACGCAAAGGACTTGAGGGCTGTGCTATAGGGAGAGGTTGGGCAAGCTATGACTTAATTCCTTGGAGTGGTTGAGAGGTGAAGTTATGAAGTATAAAATAATGAAGGAATAAATAGGGAGATGGGAGTCTTTATTTTTTACCAAAATAGGGTAATCAAGAACCAGAGGATAAAGGTTTACATTGCCCCATTTCTCCCCCTCACTCTCCCTCTCTCTCCCCCCCTCTCTCTCCCTCTCACACCCCTCTATCTCTCCCCCTCTCTCTCTCCCTCCCTTTTTCCCTCTCCCCTCTCCCTCTCACCCCTCTCACTCTCTCCCCTCTCTCTCTCCCCTCTCTCCCCCTCTCTCTCCCCCCTCTCTCCCCCTCTCTCTGCTCCCTCTCTCTCCTCCTCTCTCTCTCTCTCTCTCTCTCTCCCTCTCCCCCCCCCTCTCTCTCCTCCTCTCTCTCTCCTCCCTCTCTCTCCTCCCTTTCCCCTCCCTCTCTCCCCCCTCCCTCTCTCCCCCTCCCCCTCTCCCCCTCTCTCTCTCCCCCTCTCTCTCTCCCCCTCTTTCTCTCCATTCTCTCTCCTCTCTCTCTCTCTCCCCCTCTCCCTCTCCCCCTCTCTCTCCCTCCCTCTCTCCCACCCTCTGTCCCTCTCCCTCCCTCTCTCTCTCTCTCTCTCCCCCTCTCCCTCCCTCTCTCCCCCTCTCCCTCTCCCCCTCCCTCTCCCCCCCCCCCGCTCCCCCTCTCCCTCTCTCTCCCTCTCCCTCTCCCTCTCCCTCTCCCTCTCCCTTCTCCCTTCTCCCTTCTCCCTTCTCCCTTCTCCCTTCTCCCTTCTCCCTGCATTGTATCAGACACGGTTTGTGTGGGCACTGATTTATGCAGGGGATGGAAAATATGGACGGTGAAGACAAGGATCCATTTTTTTTCAGCCAAAAGAGGAAAGCCTCTAATCGATTATAATATCTATCATAATTGCAAAAGATTGTAAAGATAATAGCTGTGAGAATTGAAGGGATTTGCTGGGTGTCAGAATGATATCATCATTTACTTGTTGCTGGCAAGATGAGGTGTAGATCAAATGTCTCTTTCTTTGTTGGCATGTACTTCTTGCATGTTGTCATTTACACAATTCAGCAATAGGAATCACTTACGTTCGGCCACCATCCTCCCACTACCCTCATTAACCAAACCTTGCACTTAGCTGCGTATTGATCGCTAAATACTGGATCACAGTGAAAAGAATGTCCAGCCTTGTGCATGCACATTATTGCTTTGCTGAAAATGGTCTGCATTTATATTACATCCTGCTGTCTTTATATTATATAATAAAATCCAACTTCCCTTTAAAAGTAGGCATTTTACCAAATTGTAAAGGGCCATCCATATGTAAATTATTTGCACTTCAACCTAATTAACCAGCCTTAGTTTTTCTATGAATAAAGATAAACACCTAGCTTTGAATACAAGCGTCTATATCTTGGAACTGTGATAGTTTCTGTACAGGGCCGGCATCAGCATGGACAATCTGTGCTTCCACTAACTGTAACTAAACCAGCAATGTTCAAGAATTGGTGAAATATGTTTAGTTTGAGCATCAAGTGCTATATTCTTACATTGAGGCTATCCAGAGTATTCTGTGAAACAAAATTCAATGAACAGTTCATCAAGAATGATGAAACCAGTAGCTTTTGAAAAGAAACAGACCAGCTTTTAAAAAGAAACAGTGGAATAGGGTTTCTAAAACTGTTGCAATCCTGTTAATGGGAGAGCATGTGAACAATTTTAGTTGCAGTCTGTTTTAACTCTTGATGAATACACGTTCCAGCTTGGAAAAGATACTGACTGTCTACCCTATTTATGCCTCTTATACTTTTAAATATTTCTATCAGCTCGCCCCTCAGCCTCCAATGCTTCAGTGAAAATTTACAAAGTGAATGTTCCACCGGGTGGCACCAGCAACAGCTGCCTCGCCAACAGTCTGTCTGTCCCTTCCTTCTTTGTACAGGTGCACAACCTTTTATCCGAACATCCAAATAACGAAAACCTCCGAATAGCGGCCATTTTTTCGGTCCTTGAAGAAAGGTCCTTGAAAACGTTCACCGAGGGCGGCCCGCAGAGGTGACAGCGGAACCTCCGGTCGGTCCTCGAAGAAAGGGGAACTAAATCCCCATTCATAAAAGAGAAGGTGAGGGTATATTGCGCGGGAGGGTTAATAATTGACAATCTGCTGCTGCCTGCCCGCTGAGTTAAAAAGTTCCCACGGTAGACTCACGATACACAGTGTATCGTGAGTCAGTTTCACCCCACCTAGACCCCTCTGCTTCCCGGCCATGTGTGTGACCCCTTCCCTCCCCTCTCCAGCCCATTGCACCGGCGCGGGGGCTTTGCACTGTCTTCACGTCGGCGATTGCAGCAGGACCGTGCCAGTCACCGGAGACGTCAGGACCAACGGGACACCGACCACCAGGCCCACCGCAAGCACGGAGATCCCAGAGACCCACAGCCAGCAGCAGCCCAGCCCCGTTCCAACTCCAGAGGAAAACTGCAAACTGGCCGGAGACGTCAGGACCACCAGAAGCCGTTCCCCGAGGTGCGCCCCCTCATCGGGACACCGACCCCCAGGCCCACTGCAAGCACGGAGATCCCAGAGACCCACAGCCAACAGCAGCCCAGCCCAGCCCCGCTCCAACTACAGAGGAACCTGGGTTGCGGATGACGGGGCGCAGCTCGCGGCGTCGTAGAGGCTTTTCCTTTCACAGGGAGCTTTCTGCTGTCCGGCAGAGAAGAAAGGCTCTACAACAAACCTGTCCCCGCTCGACTCCACGGAGGAACGTCCATCTGGGGGGGGGGGGGGGGCAGCAACAGAACAGACCTGTCCCCCGCTCGACTCCACGGAGGAGCGTCCATCTGGGGGGGGGCAGCAACAAGGCGGTAGGACCGCTTACCCAGTGCTCCGCTATCCTGACACCGTGCCGAGCCCAGCCCGCTAGCGCCTGAGCAGCGGGCTGGATCTAAAGCCAAGGAAGAGGCGTCCGGCCAGTGGCTCGGGGAGCGTGTTCCTGTTGGTCCTGACGTCTCCGGCCACCTGCCATCCTCCGGGAACTGTACCGCCCTTGCAGGAGAGTGGGGTTGTTTGCAGTTGCAGAGGAAGGGGGCAATGGGCGGTACAGTTCCCAGTCTCAGCTCCAGTCCAGGGGGGTGGCCGGAGACGTCAGGACCAACGGGACACCGACCCCCAGGCCCACTGCAAGCACGGAGATCCCAGAGACCCACAGCCAGCAGCAAATCCAGCCCAGCTCCGCTCCAACTCCAGAGGAACACGTAGGGGCAGAAGCTGATGGTGGGCAAGGTACGTCTTGTTCTTGGGGTGACAGATGAGGGGGCGCAGCTCGGGCTGTGGGCAAACTGCCACTTGTCGCCGTAGCGGCCCATCGGGGAGCGGTATCCTCTGGAGGGGGAGGGGGGTATTGTGCTGTTTGATCGCCGCCTGCTATCCCAGGGACAGGGAGACACAGCGGCTTTTTAGACTGGTGGGCAATCACTTCCAAAGTTCTGCCCACACAGTCAGTACACCTCTCCTACATTGCATTTCATACAAACATTTATTCTGCAAGAAAAAACTACATTGAAGACTCAAACTCTTCGAGTAACTGCCGGCATCAAGGCGCAAACTCGCGACCTTGCGGATATGAGCCGAGCACTCTACCACTGAGCCAGCCATTAAAATCTACGCAAAAAAAATTCCATTCCGAAGACCGACAAATTGTGAATTACGAAAAGTGTCTGGTCCCAAGGCTTTCGGATAAAAGGTTGTGCACCTGTATTTTAATAGTGTGTGGTAAATGTATGTTTTTAGTGTTCTTTAGCTTGTTTTATGTGGGGGGTGGGGGGAGGGGGGGTTTGAGGGAAACCTTTTCCAATCTCTTACATTGACGGAGATGCGATTTTTTTCCGTATCGTATCGCCCCGACGCGAGAGCTTCAACCGCCCCGACGCGGGAGCTTCGACCACCGGCTGCGGGAGCTTCGATCGCCCTGACGGATGGTTTGACTGCCCTGACCACAGGAGAATAAAGAGGAAGAAGATTGGACTTTTTTGCCTTCCATCACAGAGGAATGTGAGGAATCCGCTGTGGTGGCTGTTTACGTTAACTTTTATGTAGTTGTGTGTCTTGTTGCTTTTTTTTTATGGCTGTATGGTAATTCGCATATCACTGTACCTTAATGTGTACGTGACAATAAAAGACTTTTGAAACCTTTGAATTGTCCAGTTTTGATACAAAACTATGAATGGTAACCAAATATGTCGAGTCAATTCATAAACAAGATAACTATTTGTGGAAGATATATACCAGACAAAACGATAGCAGATAAAATTTAATACAGGCAACCAATGTTGATCAGCAATCAAAAAGTAATCGACATGGAACTCAACATACTTCACATAAAATGCAATCAGGAAATGTTGACACAAAGCAGAGAAAAAAAAGTGATGATGGGTGATCAAAAGATTGTTCGAAGAGGATTGTTTTAAAGAGGAATTTAAAGAGTGTAGATGAATTTCTTGAGCTTAATCAGCCTATCAGCCAATTGCGAGGAAAGGATATGGGGAATTATAACAAGGCAGAGTTGTGGCTAAAATGATAGAATATAGATCAGTGATGAATCCGTGCTAAATCAGCACCCTGAATCTCCCATTCTTTTCTGGTTATATAGAGACAAGACAAAATTCTGGCACAGGGAACAGACAAGAACGACAGACGCAATCTGAATTCCAAGATAGAACTTTTCAGCATGCGATGTTGTTAATATCAATTTAGGCCTGATCTCCTGGGGTTCTTTTCAGACAAAGAGCGTTCAACATTTGGAAGGGAGACAGCAATTATTCTGCATGATTGATTTATAATGGTGAAAATGTAATCCAAAATTATCTTTTGTCTCCCCATTTCAACACCAGTAACCAGAGCCCATCATTTTCTCTTTCATCACTTCCTCAATTGCATCCAGTGCGCACCAGGATTATTTAATGTATTCAAGCGTCAAGAGTCAAGAGTGTTTAATTGCCTTATGTACCAACAACAGAACAATGAAATTATTTCTTGCTGCAGCAGAACAGGCCCATAAATGCAATAACAGACAAATAATATATAATAATAAAAAATAGAAAAAAAATAATAACCGCCATCCAAAGTAGCCATAATAGTGCAAAGAAAAACAAAGTCTGTAGTGCAACCAAAGGCATGAACCACAGAGGATCATAGTCAATGAGATTGGTGTTATGTCGTGTTCACGAGCCTGATGGTTGCTGGGAAGAAGTGGTTCTTGAACCTGGTGATCACAGTTTTCACACTACCGATGGTAGTAGCGAAATGAGAGCATGTCAAGGTTGTGTGGGTCTGAAGATATTGGCTGCCTTTTTAAGGCAGTGCCTCCTATAGATCCTTTTGATGGTAATGGAAGGGGCAGTGTCTACATTCTTCTTCTTTCGTGTGACGTGCACAGCCTAAAGTTGTTGGACAACTTGTTCTATTTGATCTTCCGTTTGTGCACGTCGAGTTGATTGCATTAGTCGAAACAGGGCGGACCACGTGAAGGTTGCAATCTTCCACCCCGGGCAGTGTCTACCATCCTCTAGTATTCTATGTTCCTGGGTGTTCAAGTTGTCGAACCAGGCTGTGATGCAACCAGTCAGTATGTTGTCCGCCATACATCTAGTAGAGGTGGTAATGAGTTTTTCTTGCGATTGCTTCAATGTGCTGGGCCTAGGACAAATCTTCAAGATAATCACTCTCAGGAACTTGAAGCTGTTCACTTTCTCCAATGCCGTCCTGTTGACAAAGACAGGTTCATGTATCCTCAACTGTTCAATTCAATTCAATTCAATTCAATTTATTGTCATTTGGACCCCTTGAGGTCCAAACGAAATGCCGTTTCTGCAGCCATACATTACAAACAAATAGACCCAAGACACAACATATTTTACATAAACATCCGTCACATTGCTGTGATGGAAGGCCAAAAAAACTTCTCTCTCCACTGCACTCTCCCCCCCCATGTCAGAGTCAAAGTCAAAGCCCCCGGCTGGCGATGGCGATTGTCCCGCGGCCATTAAAACCACGCCGGGTGATGCAAGGTCGCACACCGGGTCTTGATGTTAGAGCCCCCGGCGTGCGCTCGCAAACTCCCGCGGCCATTCCAAGCCGCGCGGGGCGGTGATGTAGGCCCCGCTCCAGGTGCTCTTCAACCCCGCAACTCGGGCGGGAGAAGTCGCCGCTGCGGAAGCCCCGAAAAGCGGTCTCCCTCCAGGGACCCGCGGGCTCCCGGTACCGTCCGCCAAACCCGCAGTTGCAGCCACCGAATCTCCGGGGGTCGGGTCGCAGCAGCGTCCACCACAGCTCCACCCGCTCTGGACTCGGCCAGCTCCGCGATGGTGAGGTGAGTAGTCAGCACCAGAGCCCCCGGTTTTCCTGTTGGAGGCCGCTCCTCGTTGCAGCCCCAACGACAACGGAGACCCGACAAAGAAAAGGTCGGGTCTCCCGTGCAGGGAGAGATTTAAGCTCTCTTAAAGCTCCTTGGTCTTGCTAACGTGAGAGTAAGATTGTTGATTTGGCACCATTCAATTAGATTTTCAATCTCCCTCCTGTATTCTGACTTATGTTACCCATTATTCATCCAACATTGGTGGCATCGTCAGTGAATTTAAATATGACATTGGAGCTGTGTCATGGGTATAGAGAGAGTAGAGCAAACTAACTTTAATACCAGGGAAAAGACATCCAACTAATTTATACTTATTTCATTTTATTACAATACTTTCACTAATTAGTCTTACAAATATTGGAAATGGGGAAATAAAAAGTTGTATACCAATAATCAAGATTTAGTCCAGTAAGGCTGTGTGAAAGTGATGTCTCTGGAGGTTGGAGCAATGGAGGAAGCGTGAGTGGACTTGGCAATTCCCTTCAGGAATATACACAACTGGACATGGGAATCTTATTTCCATGGTAAGTTTGGATTCTCACTCAAAAGTGTGCAATTTGACAGTCCTCTGTCACACTCCATCACTTATGGATGGATGCATTAGCGCAGTGCTTACATAGATTAGTAATCCATAAACCTGGTCAAGTGATTCACAGGCATAAATTGATATCCCACCATGGCACTGGGAAATTTCGATGCACTTAATTGAACAATATCTGGTGTAAAGAACTAGAATCAGTCATTTTCAAATGGAAGTTGTAGTAAGAATGCTGCAACCATGTGCCCAGGAAGGAATTCCACCATCTTTGCGTAATCTGGCCTATCTGTGACTCCAGGCAATAGCTCTTTAAATTGATCCACCAATTCACTGAACTCAGGGGCGACTAAGGATATTGACTAAATAGTGACAGCAACAACCTCATCATGTGAATAAAGAAAACAGTTTTACACAACTATTATTCTCATTGTATTTAATTACCATGTGTTCATTATTCTCCCTCTACTCTAAATTTGCAGTAATAGGGTGTTAAATAAAACCAGCCACTGAAACACAATTATACTCTGATAGTCTCCATGTGAGGTGTTGTTAATAATCTGAGCTCACGGGCAGAGCAGCAGAGATGCAGTTGCATTAATCAGATATTCAGTAAGAAAGGAGCATTCAGGAGATTATAAAAACAGTTGGTTAATCACAGAATATGCAGAGAAAATAGAGAACTCCAACGTGTGTAGGGATGTACAGTTTACTGAAAATTTGTTGCTTTGAATTCATTTTCAGAGTTCATCTGCTTAAAATGGTTTGAACTGTTTGAGAAAACTAATAAAAGAGACAGGGTTGTAGACAGAGTAATGGATAACATTTTATGCTGGCGAACAAGGAAAATCAATGTGCTAGATGACATACAATTCAAAAGTATGGATCCTGTGACTTTAGACTGTGTTTTAGAGATACAGCGTGGAAACAGGTCTTTTGGCCCACTAAGCCCGCGCCAATCAGCAATCACCCCCATACACTAACACTATCCTACATACTTGCGAAAATTTACAATTTTTACCAAAGCCAATTAATCTACAAACATGTAGTTCTTTGGAGTGTGGGAGGAAACCGGAACACCCGAAGAAAATCCATGTGGTCACAGGGAGAACGTTCAAACTCTGTACATGACAGCACCCATAATAGGGATCGAACCCAGGTCTCTGGTGATGCAACTCTACTGCTGTGCCACTGTGCTGTCTATGTTGTGGTTTCTTCTTTCAATGCTATGGTCCCCAAGTTGCTTCCATTGTACCCTCTGATACTCACATGAAGGTTTGCAGTGTAAGTCACGGTACTGCCACATTAGTAAGGACGGAAATGTGTGTAATCCAAACAGTGTGAAAATTACTTCATAATGTGGCAGTATCACCAGGTCAGTGATCGCTTTACCAATGACTGTCAACGTCACTGTGACTGTGGTTTTCTATGCCTTGGGTATCTTTTATTCTGGAGATACTTGCAACAAATCACAGTATAATCATTCCCAATTACACAAGGGAGCTTACTTGTACTTTATATTCAAGGAAAATTAAACCCTCTCATACTCCTACAAGAGAGCACTCACCAGAGCAAGCAGAAAAATTATGCTTTTGACTGATGTGATGGGTTTTTTCAGCATTTTCTGTTTTTAAGCATGGGAATTCTAGGTTTAACTGTGGAGCAAGGGTGTTTGTGGGTGCCTTGTGAAGTTCCTTGGCCTTGTAGGCATTGAGCCCCTAGGAAACTTACTAACCAACCTGTCTACATTTGCGTCCAAGTCATTTATATAAATCACAAACATCAGATGTCCCAGCAGAGATCCCTAGTTTTAGAGATACATAATGGAAACAGGCCCTTGGCCCCACTGTCCACGGCAACCAGCAATTCCCAGTTCACACTAGTCCTATATTATCCCACTTTCGCATCCATGCCCTACTTTTTAGGGGAAATTATTAGAGGCTAATTCACTAATAAACCCACTTGTCTTTGGATGTGTGAGGAAACCGGAGCACCTGGAGGAAACCCACGCAGTCACAGGGAGAACATGCAACATCCATGCAGACAGCACCCAATGTCAGGTTCACACTCAATGTCTGGCACTGTGAGGCAGCAGCTGTGCCTCTGTGCTGCCCTTAAAATTAAAAAAATGTAAATGTATTTAATTTTGGAATTATATTTTATCCACATTAGTGCCGTGTTTCAGAGTAAAGGAGATAGTGGCTGCAGAAATGTACTTCAGTGGTTTTAAAGTTTAGGATGTTCCAAAAACTGTGAAAGGTATTTTATAAATCCAGCTCCTTTTCATTTTCTCCCTCTTCCTTTTTTTCCCTTCCATTTGTAGCCTATATCTCTCTATTTTTCTGCCCCTTTATCTCCCCTTTCCAGACACAGCCAATGCTTTCAGAAGGGAGCTATCCATTTCCTAGTTTACACAACCTAGATTCAGGAGCTGGCAGAAAACATAGTTTGCTCATCTAGTTAAACCATGCGGATGAAAAATATCTTCTATGATTATAATACATAGATAGCATTGTAACATTTGATGATAACTCACAACGGGGGGAGAAAACTCCCCTCCAGAAATCGGTCTCGCCACAGTCTTGCCAAGTGACAGTGAGTGCAAATCAATCAGTCACAGTTCTGGTAATAGATTATTAATAGCATTATGAGTAAGGTTAATCCAATTTCATGGCAGTTTGCAGATACTGGAGCGCGCTGATTCTAGCATCAGTTAATGAGCAGATCGCCCTTTTCACTGATGAGGCAGAGTGTGAGATTATATGATGTTGTGCCTGAGGCAGATGTTTGATGACACTGCTTCCCTTCTACTGTACATTATTTCTATAATGTAATAAACCACTGACACAAGACTCCACACAAAAGCTTGACAATTTTGCAAGATTTAATATTGCCATTTGATCAGTTATTGCCAATGACATATGCAGTGTGAGCATCGTAAATTATTTATGATTCATTCGCCACCTTCTGCTACGACACAAATATTTTATTAGATTAAGGAGAGAGATTTCTTGTGCTAATCAGCTGCTACTGATTTCTCAATAAAGTTGTTGAGTTTTCATATTCCCAATCATCAGCCCTACATTGTAAACACTGTTGAACATTAGTATTCACTGTGGACAACCCAGAAAGCTTATCCATAAGCAGCAGAGACATGGTCATGTTCCAGTTCCAGAAATGAGCACTAAAACCTAGGCTGATATCCAAGTGCATACTGAAGGAGTACTGCATTTGTTGGAGAGGGTGCAGTTTGAATACAAGGTTAAATTCTCCACCCAGTATATGGTGCTTCATTGGCATGAAAGCAGTTCAGGGCATCCTGGGTCCAGGGCACTATTTTGATGAAGAAATGGGTGTCCTGGCCCACATTTAAACACAGAGTTGGACATTGGAACTTTGCTTTTGTTCTTTTCATTGCTTTGTAAATATTGATTGTAATGTCCAATTGTTTGATAATTTCGATTTTGTTACTATTAATGTCTTTAATGTCTTTACTTGTTCGGAATAAATAAATAAATAAATACATAAATAAAGATCATCTGGTCATTAAGACATTCTTGTTTTTGGGAGGTTGCTGTATATAAATTAGATGTTGCACATCTTCCATTACAAGACTGACCACACTAAAAGTTCTTGGGATAAAAACACTATGGGGTGCCCTGAGACTGTGAAAGCCACTGCTTGAATGTAGGTTGTTTCATTATAAAGCTATTATAATTGTTCAACATACTGGAAAATAAATCAAGATGCGTGGAGTTTCAGTGAGGAGCTTGTTGCTGAATAACTAATCTGCATTCATCTTCAGATCATTAACAGACTGCAGGTCAACATCCATGCTGAGACTGCAGGCCATTGCTGGAGGTTTCTTTTCTGGTAGGGGAAAACTATTGAGGCACCCTGCAGCTGATTCAGCCTCTGTAGCTCACTACTAGTCGACTGCTGCCTTCCATTAAGCTTTTTAAGTGCTAATTGTCATTGGCACTCTTTCCTTGGCCTTTGTCACAGCCTGGCATAGTTTCCCTGGGCCTTGCCACTCTTTGGCATCGTTTCTGTGGCCTTTGTCACTATCTGGCATAGTTTCCCTGGCCACTATCACTATTGGCACACAATCCAACATGTTCTGCTTCACCAACAGATGGTCGCTATGGGTGTACACACCAGGCATTCACAAATAATTACCACTAAATAATGTTTTCTCCAAACCCAACCACTGAACGATCCAGAAAATAAAGCAGCTGTAGATAAGCCGAGTGGTGCAAGTGGCCAATTTGGCCCGATTCTGAATCAAATCAGCTTGAAATATATTCAATAGTAGATGTAAGAATTGCTCTTTGCAAAGCCTATTTAAAAGAAAATTGAATCAG
Source organism: Amblyraja radiata (assembly GCF_010909765.2). Classification (NCBI taxonomy): domain Eukaryota; kingdom Metazoa; phylum Chordata; class Chondrichthyes; order Rajiformes; family Rajidae; genus Amblyraja; species Amblyraja radiata. Next base: position 45,670,479 of record NC_045962.1, on the reverse strand, counting down.
CTTTATTGGATGATTGGATATCTTGAAAGGTATGAATCCATAATGCTTGCACCTTCTTTCTTCTCCTGCTCAGGTGCTTTGGGATGCCTGCAACAGGTACAGTGGCACACCTAGTAAAGCTGCTGTTCTTCAGCTACAGTGACCTGGGTTTGATCCAGTACTGTCCATGTGGCATTTGTATGTTCTCCCTATGACCATGTGGGTTTCCTTCAACTACTCCAGTTTCCTACCCCATCCCAATGAAGGGTGAGTTGGTACATTAATTAGATCATAAGATCATAAGTGATAGGTGCAGAATTAGGCCATTCGGCCTCCCATTCGATCGGCTGATCTATCTCTTCCTTCTAACCCCATTCTCCTACCTTCTCCCCAAAACCATCACTATTAATTGAACCGATTATGTAGGTAAGTGCTAAATCGGGGTGGGGGATGTTTGATAGGAATATGGGAAGACCACGTGTATCAAATGGTCAGTTTTGGGATTTTGATCCAGAAGGGTATTCATTTTTGGTGCAAAGATGTGTGCGACATATGGAATCATAGATTTAATCAACACAGGAGGCAATTTGCCACAAATGCCCTGTGTATGACATTTGGAAGAATGATCAAATTAGCTATATTCTCCTGTTCTTTCTCCACACCACTGTAAAATTATGCATTTTATCCAATTCCCATTAAATCGCAAGTGTTTTGCAGATCATCATGATTAAAGGGCCTGTCCCACTTCGGCATCATTTGCACGTCATTTACGAGACATCATTTACGCGTCACGACGCACGACGCGCGCATGGTGAGTGGTGACCTAGGCAGTGACGCGCGGTCGCGCGCTGCGCCCCAGGATTTTGGGATTTTGACGCCCAAGTGGGACAGACCCTTAACTGTTTAAAACATTGCTTCATTACATTTCTTCATTTCTTGTAAGAATCTTTAAGAGAAAGGTACATTTTTCTTCAGTTGAAATCTCTGAAATACCTTTTGCCTTTTATTAAGGGAGGATGATGAGGGGATCAACTTCCACATCTATTTCTCGTTCCAGGCCTTTACTTGGTGGGTGTTTAATTCATAATCTTAAATTAATTGCAGCACAAGCTTCCAAGGTTTCTTTGTTTTGGAGTATCAGTGAAAGAAAGATTTACCATTATATAGAATTAAACCACATTAGAATGTCCTAAAGCATTTTCCTGCTTTTGAAGTGGTTTTAAAGCATGACCTACATAGTAATATAGGAAACACAGTTCTCAATTTGAACTTGAGTAATGGGATAATAACCATGCAACCGAATGTAAGGGGAAAATATACAATCAATGGCAAAACACTTAACAGCATTGATCTACAGAGGAATTTTGGGGTCCATAACTCCCTGCAAGTAGCAACACAAGTTGATAGAATGGAAAAGAAGGCATATGGTATGCTTGTTTTCATTGGTCATGACATTGAGTATAAGAGTCAGGAAGATTTTGTTTAGACCACATTTGTAATATTGTGTGCCGTTCTGGTCATCCCATTACAGGATGGATGTGGAGGCTTTGGAGGGGGTGCAAAGGAGGTTTACCAGAATGATGCCTAGATTTGGGGGGTGTTAGCTACCAGGAGAGGTTGGGCATACTTGGATTGTTTTCCCTGGTTTGTTGGAGGTTGAGGTGAGACCTGATAGAAGTATATATAATTATGAGAGGCATTGATAGGGTAGAACCTTTCTCCCAGGTTGGAAATATCAAATTGTAGAGGGCATAGGTTTCAGGCAGAAGGGGCAAAGATTAAAGGAGATGTACAAGAAACGTTTTGCACAGATGGTGATGAGGGTACCTGGAATACACTGGCAGGTATGGTGGTGGAGGCAGATACAATAGTGGCATTTAAAAGACTTTCAGATAGGCACATGGATATGCAGGGAATGGAGGGGTATGGATTATGTACAGGTAAATAAGAATTGGTCGACATCGGCACAGATATTGTGGGCCAAAAAACATGTTCCTGTGCTGTACCATTTAAATTATCTATCTATCTATCTGTCTGTCTGTCTGTCTGTCTGTCTGTCTGTCTACTACCTATCTTTCATTTTTGCGCCACCTCACTCACCATTGTCCTGTGGCGTAGTGTATCAAGTTTCGTTCAGATTGATGTTATATTTTAAAGGTTATTCACATTTTAAAATTCACGAAATCCCAATTCGAGAAAAATGTCTTTCCTCCGCACTGGCACTCATAGTCCGTGGGCCAGAGGGGCCTACCGTGCACCCCCCCCCCCCTATTATCCTACTTATTGGGTGTCATTTTGTTCATTGGTATCTCTTCTGTCGGAAAAATGATGTTCCCAAGAAAAAAACTAATTTGGACTATGTTTTTTAACCCCTTATTTCAATCTGTCAAAATTGTGTTTTTTCACACTTTGCCCTCTTTCTTGTGGCCTTCTTCTATCATCCTATGTCAACCGGAAAGCAAATCCAGATTTTCGTGTGCAGCACTGGAAGCGTAATGATGGGGCTGAAGCACTCAAACAGTGTACAAGAAAAGATCTGGCATGGATGCTTTCCTGGAAAGCGAGTAGTGAGAAAGGTCAAGAGCTTCCAGCTTGGGCTGGATTTGTCTCAGTAACAGGTGAGGTGCCTTCAAATGTGACCACAATTGACTACTCTCCTGTGATCAATCATCCCATCACGGAATTTAGTACAGTTCAAGAGTGTTTACGAGCTTCTGAAGAACCAAGTCATGAGGTTGGCCAAGAATATGACATTACAACATTCGACTTGGGTGTCTTCATGAAGGCCTATCCTCTCGTGTGGAGTCATGCTGCAAAGTACAAGAAACACCTTGTGTTGATTGGCACATTTCGTGTCATTTGTGCATACTTCAAAATGTTTGGAAAGAATATGGAAGGATCTAGACTTCAGGATGTCCTCATGGAATCAGGACTCATGTCTACTGGTTCTATGAAAGGTGTTATGACAGGAAAGAACTACGACAGAAGTTTGCACTGCCACAAGGCGTTGGTGGAGTGCTTGGAGAGGCTCCTTCTTGATGAATTCCTGTCTATGGCTGGAAAAAATGCAGTGCCAGAGAAATCAAAGGGCATCTTTCAAGAGCTAATCCAATCGGCAACAAAGCAGGCACTTGCTGAAGTCATGGCCAATGCAGATCTCAACACATTGATGGAGTCGTATGAGAGCTTCAAAGCTGATGTTCGAAAAGGATCTCTCGGGAAGACTGCACAATTTTGGTTGTCGTACATGGATTCTGTGTGGATGGCTCTCATTGATCAGGTCTGTGAAAGAGAACAACTTTCCATTGTACATGCACTGTCTGTTTCTTATGCCCGATCTCTTCTTCACCTTTGGTGGTCACAATTGCTCCCGCTATCTGACCCACCTTGCTGTGTTCTTGGCAAACATCGAAGAATCACATCCCGGTGCCCTGGCTTTCCTCGAAATAGAGGTGCCATCAGTGTTGCTAGGTCGTTCATACCAGGAAACTGATGTGCTGTTGACAAAACGATTGAGGAGACGATCATGAAGCATGGCAAATCTCAAGGTGATGGTAGTGGTGTTGGGCTGTCTGGCATCTTGGAGAATCACAATGCTTATCAAAGATGGGTTCGAACTTCAACAGAAACGGCACACTTTCTCTCTGCAACTCTCAGCCTCACAGACATGACTTCTGGTACCAATCGCGGAAGCAAACACAGAGATCAACAACCAACTGAGATACGGAAAAGAACGCCATTGATGCTGTAAAGAGCTTCCTAAATCCTTTTGACGTAGATGACAAGACTGAGTTGTATGTACTCTCTTCTGGTGCACGTGTTCCGGCTGAAGTTGAGAAAGATGTCATAAAGGTACTTACCACAGGGAAAGAACAGAAAGAGAAGTTCATCAGACGGCGACTTGAGAAAAAGACAGCATTCTCCGAACCCATCAAGAATCTGAAGCTCAAAACCATGGCAGAAACAAAGAAAAGAGTGAAGCTGAAAACATCTGAATGAAAGGTTATAGAGTACAAGTAGCAAGGAGATATTGCTTTTCAACTGATGGTCAAAGCACAAAGTTGTGGCAGTCAACTCAATCTACGGGAGATTATCAAGTACTCTCTGAGCCCTGTACCCTACTCCATTGGTACTTCAGACAATTTCTTTGCAAAGACTGATAAATCCAAGGGCCTACACTACCTATTGAAAGATGTAGACAACTCACAACCTCCTGCCAGTAACCAAGACATTGATAGTGGAAGATGGCAATGCTGCATTCAACTATCTCAAAGAGATTCCTGCAAATTTCAAAGAGACTGGCATCAAAATCTTCAATGCATTGTCATCTAATGATTTAGTCTTCAGTACCGATATGTACAAACCAGATTCAGTGAAGTCAAGTGAACGGACACGGCGTGTGTGTGCGGAGAAGAGAATAATCAAAGGAGGAAAGACCAAAAAAACCAAGGGATTGGAAGCAGTTCTTGACCAATGGTGAGACCAAGACACAGCTCATTGAAGTGTGGAGTGAGCATGACATGGCAAAGAGGCTACATGGAAGGAAGGTGATCTTCATTAAGGAAGGACAGGCCACACTTCTTACTTCTCGGAATGGGAGAGAGACACCAGTTTGAGATTCAATCCCTGAAGTCAAACCAAGAAGAAACAGACCCGTGAGTCATCGTATACTGCAACTACGGCAAAGAGCAAGGATATGACCACGTACAAGTCAAAATCCCAGACAGCAATAACTTTTTCATATTGCTTCACTATGCAAACAGTATTCAAGACACCACAGTGTTCTTTGACACAGGGAGAGGCAACAGGCAAAGGCTAATAGATATCACCCATTTTGCAAAGCAGTCCTCCTCAGAATACTGCTCAGCATTACTTGGACTGCATGCGTTCTCAGGCTTTGACTCAACAAGTGCCTTCAAAGGAATCGGCAAAGTCAAGCAAATCAAACTGATGCAACAGCGTAACAAATTCGTGAAACCTCTGGAAGAGCATGGTGATTTTCATAGAGTTGAAGATGATATGGTCCTAATTTAGTGGGTTTCTTATGTATCTTTACTAAGAAACACTCAATTGCAAGTACCAAATTCACACACTCCAAGAAAGAGGGCAAAGTGTGAAAAAACACAATTTTGACATATATTGAAATAAGGGTTAAAAAACGGCTCTCCGGTGCTGTCCCGTCCCCACCCGAGTCCCCCCCCACCCGGGGGTGGCCACAGACGTCAGGAGTCAGACGGGCATGGTGCCCCCAGGCCCACAGCCAGCGCAGAAAAGCAGCGCTAAATACAGCTCAACTCTGCCTGTCCCGCCAGGTTAATCTACTCTGAAGAAGGGTTTCGGCCCGAAACGTCGCCTATTTCCTTCGCTCCATAGATGCTGCTGCACCCGCTGAGTTTCCCCAGCAATTTTGTGTACCTAATCTACAGCCCTGCCTGGACTTGCGAGAAATATGGCCAACTCGGAGAAGCAGCGCTGGTGTCCCGTCAGTCTAGGCAAACAATAGCCTGCATACACGTAGCAGGCAAATTAAACACCTCACTTGTCAAACCTTCTTCTGTTAGTCCCAAAATTGCGATTCATGCCATTGTGAACAGACAACACTGACACACCACTATTATATCAGGTTATTGCTTCTGAAGTGAATTACTCTTAACCCAGCATTATAGATATATATCACTCTTGAAATTATGACTAAACCTAGACTAATAGATACATGGCCATAAATTGGATAGCTATTAAAAGATATTTGATGTGTGTGGATGATTTGCATAATAGTCCACAGCCATCACAACAAGGGCTGTTCAGGTTCTACTCCATTACAATTAATTGAGGCATATTTTGCCCTATTTACTGTTTACGGCTATTTTTAGGAAAGAGATATTGCTGCCTATAAATTTTAATGCATCCATTAGAACGATTGTTGATCCACTGCATAAAGCTTCAGCTCCTGAAATTGTGCAGCCTGGTCTTGCCATGCTTGGGAACATGTTGGGCAGAGGCCCGATAGAGATGTGAAGGGGGCTGCTTTACAGCCAATTAATCTGACATGTTTAGGATTGGAAGCAGGAATACCAGCATGCTCTTGGGTAGTGTGAGTGTGGTGACCTACAGATTGTTTGGGAACTTGGGATAGGGGTGAATTGGCTAACTGTTATGGAAATTGGAGGAAAAAGTCCAGCAGACTGGTGTAAGATAAGGGATTGAAGAGGGAAAGGGAAGTTGCCAGACTGGGTGATTGACTGGGCAAACCCAGAGGCTGGCAGACTGCTGATGCAGAAGAACGAGTAAGTTATCAGAGAATAAAGGAACAGGGAAGTAGTATGTTTAAGAAACAGTGTGGGAACGGGTAGGTGTGTGTGTTCAGGAACCATTGTGAGAACGGAGAGGTAAGTGTGTTGGGGAATCAGTATGGGAACGCAGAGGTAGGACTGTTGGGGTACCCTTGTGGGACGGGGAGGTAGGTGTGTTGAAGAATCAGTGAGGGAACAGGGAGGTAGTAGGAACGGGGGTGGGTGTGTTGAAGAATCTTGTGGAATTGAAAGGTAGATGTGTTGAAATATCAATGTGGAAACAGAGAGGTAGGCGTGGTGGGAACCAGTGTGGAAACGAGAAGATAGGAGTGTTGAGGGATCAATGTGGGAAGGAGGAGTTAAGTGTGTTGGGGAACCAGTTTGGGAATGGGCAGGTGAGTAGTGTTGGGAATAAGTATGGTGACTGGGAGAACAAGGGAGTGAGAGGCTGGCAGAATGTGGAAGAATACTGGCACTGGCACGAAATGGAAGGAAAAGCTCACAGATTAGGAAGGCTGCAGATAAGGCAGTGCAGTTCAGGTAGTAGGATTGCTATCAATGGGTGTTGGGGGTTTGTTGGTATATAGTGGTGCTGGTGGGGTAGTCCAAGAGATGTAGTTCAGCACTGTGGTTTGAAGAGCACAACCCCAGGAGAGTCCATAACCAGCATCCCCTGCCAACATTATCTAAGTTCCTCTGCAACACTTTGAAATGATTGCTCCACAGGAATGACCTCATCCCATGCGCCTTGATGCAGAAATCACGTGTGAAATGCAAAGGTGACTCACATCTCGAAGTGTCTGCTCAAACTTGCCAAGTGAAACGAAACAAGCCCCAAATGGTCTTTAATGTTTCCCTGAAAAACAAGTGTTATGCAATCATCTTTCTCGGCATGCAATTTTGATCATGCCTTTCATAATTAAGAACATCCCAAAGTGAAGCTTACCACAATTGCAGTTTTTCAAAGCTTAGTCACTGATGTAATGTAAGAAACACAGCAGTTATTTTCAGCACAGCAAGCTCTACTTGTTAATAAAAAGATCATCTGATTTTCGGTGTTGTTGGTTGAGGGATAATTGTTGGCCAGAACACCGGGGTGTCTTAGATTAACATATCCAAAATACAGCTCCTCCAACAGTGCAGTGTTTCTTCAGTACTACTCAGGTGTCTGGAGTCAGACTTCAACCTGCCAAGGTCTGATTCAGAGGTGTGATTGCTACCTACTGAGGAAAACAACAACAGACCATGATAAAAACTCCATTCACCTTTCAAAAAATATCGTAGCTAGAATCAAGTAATAACTCTGATCCTCAGGGACGAGTCATAGTGAAGGAACGTGGTCCTTTGCAGCAGCACCATGTCTGAAACCAGAATATGTTGTCTCAGAGGTGCTGAGACCACCTACTTTCAAGGCAGAACCTGCTCTCTATCTCTGGCCATGCAGGTGCTGAAACATGAGGATCAGGCGCTGTTCCCAGCCGTGCAGAAGGCCTGGATTTAGCCTTGGGCTGAGTGCACTTGCCTGTGATCACCCTCAGCACTGTCACATCCTTCCTGCACTGTGGTACTAATCACACCATTGTGCTGGTGCTAGATAACCTGCGAGAATGGGATTGAGATGTGGGTAGCGGGTGGCTTCAGTGACATTTTAGAAATTAAGTGGAGCATTCAGGAGACGGTGGTTGAGAGTGGATAATCACCAGTCTTGTCAAACCATAAGCAGCTGTTCACCTCAGGGGCAGGCAGGCTTTCTCTCTCCTCCCTCGTTTCCTTTTTCATGTGTCACCAGGCCTATTAACACTGTAGAGGCAGCAGCAGGTCCTGCTCCTCATAGCAACCATTTCTGACAAGTTGTTCCGAGAGAGGAAAAGAAAAGAGAAGTCATTTTATTTTATTTTAATAAAAAGCAACAGCCCAGTTTTAATTTCAAAATGCCTGCCAAAAGTGCCCTTTGTGCTGTCAGAGTTGCAAAACGAAGAAATTAATTTCAAGAAGGATATTTAATTGAAGCAGAACTCTCTTTACAGATTTCAAGGTATTTATACTGGTTATTATGAGCATAATAGAGTCCAGTGAAAGTTTAATGAACAGCACCTTGCCTTTTGATTTGGTATTCTGCTGCACAATTTACACCTCAACCAGTTTCATCTCTTTAAAGTTATATAAAATGTACAGGCCGTTCTACCCATTCATGTCCATGCTATCCTCAGAAGCCTCCTATGCATTCCTGTGATCATACTCAACCAGAAGAGAAATCAGCTATCTTGAACAAATCATTCATAATGTTTTAACCTCTATCAGCTCATCTCTTTTTCCAGGAGTCAACACCCATAAGTTAGTGTGCGCCCCTCACTTCTCCTCCTGGATTCAAACCAAGGGTAGGATAAGTAAGGGTGGAGGGTTTACAGGGCATGAGCAGATGTGTGGTGGGATAATGAAAAGTCCTGAACATGTATTTTAGTTCTTGAGTTATTTTTTTTACAAAAGCTTGTAAGCTCGTACCACCAGATTCATCAACAGTTTCTTCCCCACTGTTGTCAGACTATTGAATGGACCTCCCGTAAGTTTGCGTGTAGTTCCGAACTTCCAGCTACCTACTTGATACAGATTGGGGCATGTACTCCACCTAGTCAGGCAGAATCACTGGCTAAAACTAATCCCTCCCTGACAAGCTCAATACATTCAAAAACACAAAGTCCTGCGTAACTCAGTGGGTCAGGCAGCATCTCTGGAGGACATGGAGCTCAATGCATTATATACTCGCATCCAACATAAGATAAGTGGAATAATGTCAACTGCCTCATCAGCCTCGGATGCACCTGTGGCCATGGGATATCAGGTTGGCCTTCCTGAGAGTGAATTCACAGAAAGCAATTGATCTCCTCCCGACTGGAATACTGCAACTCACTTCTCTTTGGCATCATCTCCACCTACATCAACCGACTCCAACTGGTCCAGAACGCAGCCGCCCGACTCATCACCCACACCAAATCCTGGCATCACATCACTCCAGTCCTCAAACAACTTCACTGGCTTCCCATCTCCCACCGGATCACCTACAAAATCCTGATCCTCACCTACAAAGCCCTCCACCATCTGGCCCCCCCATATCTCACTGACCTCCTCTCCCCCTACCAACCCTCACGGTCCCTCAGATCCACATCAGCCGGTCTCCTCTCCATCCACAAGTCCAACCTCCACAGTTTTGGGGACAGAGCCTTCTCCAGGGCAGCTCCCAGGCTCTGGAACTCCCTCCCCCAACTGATCCGCAATTCCGTGTCCCTCACCATCTTCCAGTCCCGCCTCAAGACCCATCTCTTCACCTCTGCCTATCCTTAGCCCCACGTCCCCCTCCCTTTTCATCTGTGCATTAATTGCCTCATATTGTGTTTTGAATTGAATTCTGTCTTTACTTTGTGTACTAGTCATGTCTACTATTTATTTCATTCCCCTTACATGTTTTTCCTACCTGCTAAATTTTTGTAAGGTGTCCTTGAGACTCTTGAAAGGCGCCCATAAATAAAATGTATTATTATTATTATTATTATCTGAATGGAGTGCCTGACTGTGTCGTCAGAACCTGCGCAAACCAGGCAGCAGAAATAGTAATGGACATCTTTAACCTCTCCCTATTGCAATATGGTCAGATTTGGTTTGGAAATGCTAAAGCTGTGTTGCCTTTGGTTTGTAAATACTAAAGCTGCATTGCTTTTGGTTTGGAAATGTTAAAGCTGTGTTGCCTTTGGTTTGGAAATGCTAAAGCTGTGTTGCCTTTGGTTTAATTAAAGTTGCCTTGCCTAATGAAAGTTGCCTTGCATTATTAAAGTTGCCTTGCATTATTAAAGTTGCCTTGCATTATTAAAGTTGCCTTGCCTTCTATATAATTAAAAGTTTAATCTTGACCACTTCCTGTTTGCGCTTTATATTGATTTTAGAAAGAATGCTACCATGTACGACTGTGATTATTGGCCATCTTACTCAGAGCCCCCCTCCGCTCATAAGGTGCCGAGGATTTTTCCCATCGATGAAAAATAAAAGAGTTATTAGTGTTTAAACATTTATGAGATTCTCTCTTCTGTCAATCACGCCATGAAGGCCACGCCCCTTCTGGTGGGAGGGGGAGGGGTTATAAAACCCAGAAGTGTGGGAGTGGCTCAGTCTCTGCATGATGGGGGAGAGAGAGGTCACGACTCTGAGCTGTGAATCAACTGAACACACTGAATGTCTACTGAACTGTGAGTTTGGTGTTTTGTGTGGTTTTATGGTGGTTTCACCCTGCATGAAATGGTATGAAGCTGCATTTGAATTTGGTGGCCTTGCACCCTGCTTGAAATGGAATGAAACTGCACTTGAATTCGGTGGCCTTGCACCCTGTTTGAAGTGGTAGGAAACTGCACTTGAATTTGGTGGCCTTGCATCCTGCTCCAAGTGGTAAGAAACTGCACTTGAATTTGGTGGCCTTGCACCCTGCTTGAAATGGTAGGAAAATGGATTTGAATTTCGTGGCCTTGCACCCTGCTTGAAATTGAATTTCAAGGAATAGCCATGAGTCAACTGCCAGCCCACCAGCTGTGAGTGAGCTGCCAGCAGATCAGGCTTGAGGGACTGAGCTGCCACCCCAATAACCCATACCAGCGCTCCAGAAAGCCCCCCCACTGGCCACCAATATTGGAATTGGTGGAGAGGTGGAATATTGCGTTGGGGAACCAGCCCTCCCGTGTGAACATGGGACCCAACGGGTCCCACTTAGTCTAGTAATCTTATATGTTTCAATAAAATATCCTCTCATCCTTCTAAATTCCAGAGTATACAAGCCCAGCCGCTCCATTCTCTCAGCATATGACAGTCCCGCCATCCCGGGAATAAACCTTGTAAACCTACGCTGCACTCCCTCAATAGCAAGAATGTCCTTCCTCAAATTAGTGTACCAAAACTGCACACAATACTCCAGGTGTGGTCTCACTACGGCTCTGTACTACTGCAGAAGAATCTCTTTGCTCCTATACTCAACTCCTCTTGTTATGAAGGCCAACATGCCATTCGCTTTCTTCACTGCCTGCTGTACCTGCATGCTTACTTTCATTGACTGATGAAGAAGGACCCCCAGATCCCGATGTACTCCCCTTTTTCCCAACTTGACACTATTTAGATAATAATCTACCTTCATGTTTTTGCTACCAAAGTGGATAGTACATAGGTAGGTAGAGGGCGCTGCAATGGCAGCAGCCTGTCAGCAGTGCGTTAGTTTTTTCAACTTTTTTTATTTTTTAGTATGTTTTAAAGTATGTTTTTGATGTTTCTCGGTGTGTTTTGTGTGGGGGTGGTGTGGGGGGGTAAGGGGGAAAACGTTTCGGCCGCCTCCTCCACGGAGAGGCAACTTTTTCCAGGTCGCCTCCCCCGTGGCCTAACAGCAAGGATCGGCGCGGCCTTTCCCGGAGACGCGCCCGGGGCTTCAGCGGCGGGCGCAGCGTGGACTCTCGGCATGGAGCGGGCTGGGGCTCGCTGGAGGGGAGCGCTCCGTTTCGCTGGCCCGGGGCAGCCGCAAGCCTGAAGCTGCGGTGCACAGCTCCAGCTGGCGCGGCGTCTACAGCCCGGGATCCCTCGTGGGGGACCCGGGGGAAGAAGCCATCACTGCCGGCCCGCGGCCAATTTCTACCGCGGGTCTGGCATGGACTTAACATCACCCCTGGAGGGGAGCTTCGACCACCGGCCCTGCGGTCTGCGGTGCTTCTGGCTGCGGCGCGGCGGGAACCTTAAATCTTCGACAGCCGGCCTGCGGCCTACACCAACCTGAAGCCGCGGTCTCCGGTGGGGAAGAGCCGATCCTGGACTTACCTTGCCTTTGACTTTGTCCTTTACCATCTGGGCGCCCGCAGCAACGGCTGCGGAGGATGGAGGTCCCGATCACGGGGGAAAATGGAGGAGGTCTGGCCAAGTTCTGTGCCACCACAGTGATGAATGCTGTGGTGGATGTTTGTGTTATATTTTTATTGTGGTTGTGTGTTCTTTATTATTGTACCGCTGCTGACAACCCAAATACCACCGACCCTGGTTGTGTGGCAATAAATTCTATCAATCAATCAATCAATAACCTCAGATTTATCCACATTAAACTGCATCTGCCATGCATCTACCCACTCACCCAACCTGTCCAAGTCACCTTTGGGGCATTGGAGCCTTGGGGTTATTAATGCCTTTGAACTGGAGACCAGCCATGAACCATATGAATGTCGAAACAGGCCAGAGGAGATAAATGTTCTTCTGTTTCCATGCTATGGTGGAATATTGTAGCTGTCTGTGTGGGGATGTGAAAGTCTGGTGCAGTCCCTGAGGCGTAATGAAATCAATATAGCAAGATTTATAATTGTCCATCGATAATCTTGAACTGATTGCATTGCAGGAGACAGTTGATTATTGCAAAACAACAGAGCAAGTATATTTCGTAATGCATAATCAATTATTTAAAAAGTAAGTAATTGATCTTGCATCACAACACTACTTACCATTCCCTGCTTTTATGATTTCTTAAAGGAACAAGTGCATGCACATTGGTTTAAATAATGACCATGTTTGTTATTACTTGTGTTCATTTAGTCTCTGGTAAATCTTCCAAAAGGTGAAGTCTTTCTCTGCTAAATTGGATATTCTATTGCAAAAAGGGTACTCTGTTGCATGATATTTACCTGCATATAATATCAGTGCGTGTCCCTGATAAAATGGAATGACTAGGTAATTCCCCCTACAATTTACATTTGGAGATGTCATTGCCGCAATGACTGGGATTGGTTTGATGTGCGTAATTGGAATTTTATAGCAGTCCTCTAGTCTTTGCACCTTGCTGGTGAATTTATTATGAGGCTTTAATCGTGAGTTTGGACATCCTGATTGTTATAGTTCATGATCAGTAATTGAAACCACAAACCCTCCCCGCATGCATGGCAATGTCAATATTCACTTTGTATATTTACACTGGAAAGGGCTCTAAGTCACAAAGGCTGTACCCCCTGGGGGGACATAACTGTGAGGATAATTGGCCCAACTCCCACTGGCCTTTGGTTGCAGATGGGTGTTAATGTGCATTCCAGAACTGTGTTATGGTTGTTCTAGGAGCCACAGAAGGCACAGCTCTCCCCGGTATTACAATGTGACAGTGTAATGATCAATCCATGTTAATAATTCAGTCCTGCTTTGGGCTTGACAAATATTTTTGTCTTCGAAAAATAATTTGCCTGCGCGTGGGGAAATTGCAAGATAAATAATGACAAAAATGTGCAAACTCATTAGTTAGCATGTTTTTTTCCTGGTCTGTGCTGTCAGCTCTAATGATCATAATGTTTTGTCTGAGATACCCAGAAGGCTAGGATAAAAGGTGCATTGCTGAACATTAATCTTTTGCTGTGCATTTAGCAGTCCTCAAGTTCAGTTTGAAAGCATCCGTTCTTCTATTCAGAGATCTCCATGGCCTGATTAACCACCACTCACTCCATTTCTGTGGGCTCCTCCATGCTACAATGCCCAACATCTCCAGTTTTCACACCTCCAAGGCACCTCAGTTTTCACCTCATCTGTATCTGAAGAAGGGTTTCGGCCCGAAACGTTGCCTATTTCCTTCGCTCCATAGATGATGCTGCACCCGCTGAGTTTCTCCAGCATTTTTGTGTACCTTGTATCTCTTACTCTCTTTGCTTCTAACGTGGTGCTGAATCTTTAGTCGCCTAGTACTTAAGCTTTGGAGTTCCCTGGTAGACCGCTTGTTGCTCCATCACCACTTTCCTTAAAGCCGATTACTTTGACCAATGTTTTGCCTTATTAGTAAAAGCTTGGTTCTTTGGCTGGTAATGGTGCTGCGAATGGGATGTTCCATTATATTAAAGACTTCATATTCTCATTGTTCTACTCACCCCTCTCCTACCATCTCTCTTACAGAAAGCAAGCTTGCTTCTCTTTCTCCCAATACCGATCTGGGAAAGGTCTGGAACCTGAAATGTTAATGGTTTCTCTTTTCACAGATGCTGGCTGAATTGCTGATCGTTTCCAACATTTTCTGTTTTTGTTGTAGAGGGGTAATTTATTCTTGTTGCAGAGGAAAAGATTTTTGCATTGCTCTAACAGTCACAATGACACTATTTCATATTAGATTAGATTAAACTTTATTAATCCCCTTATTCAGGGGAAATTCTGATGTCCTTGCAGCACACTAATAAAAATACAACATAGCATTCAAAAAGAAGTTCAACACAAAAACATCCCCCCACAGTGATTCTCACTGTGGGGGAAGGCACAAAGTCCAGTCCCCATCCTCTTGTCCACCCAAAGTCGGGCCTATTGAGGCCACCACAGTCGCCGCCACGGCGCCCGATGTTCTCGCCGGGTGATGGTGCTCCGGCGTCGGGAGAACCCCCAGCGGCTTGGGGTACCAGGAACGGCCGCCTTCCACCGGAGACCGCGGCTTCCAAGCCAACAGACCGCGCCGGACGGAGCTCCGCACACTGGCGATCTCAGCAAGAGATCCCAGGCTCCGGGATGTAACGTTCAGCGTCGCAGCTGGCCGCTCCACAGAACCGCGGCTCCACAATGTTCTTATCGGTGGTCCCAGCATACTGGAGTTCCAGCGCGGCGACCCAGGAAAGGCATCGCCCGCTCCGCAATAGCGCTCCAGCGCTGCGCCGCCGCCAAAGCCGATGTTCTGCGCCGCCGCCAAAGCCGATGTTCTGGCCCGGTCCCTTCAGGGAAACGTCGCTCCAGGACCCGCTGGTAGGCCGCAAGGACAGGTCGAAGTCGCTGCTCGGAGGAAGGCAACCCCTCCGACCAGGTAGGGACTCGAAAAGCAGTTTCCCCCTTCCCCCCCACCACCCCCCACACATAAAAAGATTAGGCCCCCTGACTACACACTCAACGTACTAAAAATAATAAAAAAGAAGGGAAAAAAAACGGACAGCTGCAGGACAGGCAGCCGTTCAGGACAGCGCCTCCTCCGGATATATCAAGGTATAATGGTACCATGGTGATTGTTGATACAGTAAATGCAATGGACTGATATTGGTATTGATTTAGTATAGTCATGTGCACTGAGATGCAGTGAAAAGCTTTGGTTTGCGAGCTGTCCGTGCAAATCATACCACACATGAATGCAGAAGGTAGTGTGAAAGAGAAAATAATGAGCACAGATTTAAAAAAAAAGTGGTTTGGAGGATCTTTAGCATGAGATATTCATTCAAGAGTCTGATAACATTGGGGAAGAAGCTTTCTTGGTGTGTGCTTTCAAGCTTTTGTATCTTCTGCCAACGGGAGAGGGGTGAAGAGAAAATGAACGAGTATAAGTAGTTCTTGATTATGTTGGTTACTTTCCTGAGACAGCATGAAGTGTAGGAAGAGTCGATGGGTGATGGAAGGCGGAGGGGTGTGACCAGGCTACCTCCACAATAAGAGAAAGACCTTCAGTGCTTTGGATTCAGGAACATTGTTTGAATACAATAAGGAAAGAACTCCTGAATAATCTCTTGGGACATCCCAAAGCATTTTCCAAATTAATCTGAAAATCAATCACTTTTCTACACTCTGCACAGTGTCAAACATAGAAGTCCTTGATATTGATGTGGTCTGAAATAGAAAGTGTTGTATTCACATGTCACTTAGATTTCATCTATCTATCTCTATACATAAACCTCTGATCTTGGATGTGTGTGTGTATTTGTTTGTTTATTTGTTTGTGTATAATCACATTTTCTCAAAAAAAAAGATGCGTAAACGGTAAAATATTTACATATTCCGGTAGAGATTTTTCCCATGGAGTCTGAAATCGCCTTATCTGAAAATGTCATGCTTTACTTCTCGAGTTAGTAATGAAAATGTTCAAAAATCCAACAAAACTTTGAAATAA
Organism: Amblyraja radiata; assembly: GCF_010909765.2. Classification (NCBI taxonomy): domain Eukaryota; kingdom Metazoa; phylum Chordata; class Chondrichthyes; order Rajiformes; family Rajidae; genus Amblyraja; species Amblyraja radiata. The sequence continues at coordinate 45,654,330 of NC_045962.1, read as the reverse complement.
AACCGACTGTCTTTCTCTGATGACATCACAATGGAGCTGCGTACCTGCCATCTTCCACGCGCTGCGAGTGACTTCACCCCCACCCACCTCTCCCTCCCACCACCCCGACCTCTCCCTCCTCCCCCGTTATTCAAAAGACACAGCCCTCCCACCCCCCCACCTCTCCCTCCTTTCCCTCCTCTCCCCTCCCCCACCTCTCCCCCACCTCTCCCCCACCCACCTCTCCCTCCTCCCCTCACCTCTCCCTCCTCCCCCGGTTATTCAAAAGACGCCCGGGGGTCGCTTTCTCTCACGGATTGCTTTCTCTCGGTGCTTTCTCTCGACTCCTCGGTCGGCTCCTCTCTTCCCCCCCCCTGGCCTCTCTTCCAGCCCCCTCCCACCGGCCGCTCTTCCTCCCCCCCTCTCCCCCCCTCCTCACCTCCCCACCTCCTTCCCTCCCTCCCCCCCCATTCCCCTCCCCCTTCCCCCTTCCCCCTCTCTCTCTCCCCCCGGCCTCTCTTCCCCCCGGCCTCTCTCTCCCAGCCTCTCTTCCACTCCTCCGACCTCTCTTCCACCCCCCCAGGCCTCCTTCCCCTCCCCTCCCCTCCCCCTCCCCCTCCCCTCCCCCTCCCCTCCCCCCTCCCCCCCTCCCCCCCTGTCACCCCCCTCTCTACCCCCCTCTCTCCCCCTCTCTCCCCCCTCTCTCCCCCCACTTTCTCCCCCACTTTCTCCCCCCCTCACTCCACCCTCTCCGCCCCCTCTCTCCCCCCTCTCTTCCCCCCCTCTCCACCTTCCTCTCTCGCCCCCTCTCCCCCCTCCTCTCTCCCCTGACTACAGACAGTACTCGTAGTCAGCATCTAACCCAGGTCTCTGGTGCTGTAAGGAATCAGCTCTACTACAGCGCCACTGTGCCGCCTTTAATAAAACATAACCTTACATGGGACACACCATACTGACTATATCTAATTATCCCATTTTCTGCCAAATGCAACAATCTTATCCTGAAGAATCCTCGCCAATAGCTTCCCTACCACTGATATAAGGCTCACTGACCTATAATTTCCTGGATTATCTCTACTTCATTTCTTAAACAAAGGAAAAACATTGGCTACTCTCACTTTACCCCTAACGGCCAGTCCTCCGGATCCTTCGCTTGTGGCTAAGGGTAATATAAAGATCTTCATCAAGGCCCCTGCAATCTTCTCTCTTCCCTTTGGCAATAACCTGGGATAGATCCCATCAGGCCCTGTGGATTTATCCATCTTAATGCCTTTCAAGAGACACAACACCAACTCCTTCTTGATCTCAAATTGCTCTGGCATATTCGTATACACTGCACTGATCTCACAATCCTCTCCTTGGTGACTAGTGATGCCGTACTTGTTTAGTACCCCATCTACAAAGGTTCAAAGGTTATTTTATTGGTCACATACACCTAGGTGTAGTGAAACGCTTCTTGCCAATGCAGCACATGAAGAAAGAATACAGACATAACAGTAATAAAGAAATTTAAACATAAAAATATCCCCCCACAATGGCTCCCACTGTGGGGGAAGGCACAATGTCCAGTCCCCATCCCATGTCCACCCATAGTCGGGCCCATTGAGGCCTCAGTTGCCTTTACGGAGGCCCGATGTTCCAGGCCGTTCTCGCCGGGTGATGGTGCTCCGGCGTCGGGAGAATCCTCTCAACGGCATGGGAACCCTGGAACGGCCGCTTCCCTTACCGGAGACCGCGGCTTCCGAAGCCGACAAGGCCGCGCCGGATGGAGCTCCACCACTGGCGATCTCGTCGCGAGATCCCAGGCTCCCGATGTAAAGTTCAGCGCCGCCGCCCGCAGCTGGCCGCTCCACAGTCCCGCAGCTCCGCGATGTTCATCGGCGGTCTTCAGCTCACCGGAGTTCCAGCGCGGCGTCCCGGGCAAGGCATCGCCCGCTCCGCTCCGTGATAGCGCTCCAGCGCTGTGCCGCCGCCGAAGCCGAGGTACTGGGCGCTCCCCTCAGGAAACACCGCTCCAGGCCCGCTGGTAGGCCGCGAGGACAGGTCGAAACTGCAGCCCGGAGAAAAGCTGCCTCTCCGACCAGGTAGGAGACCCTAGAAAGCAGTTTCCCCCTCCCCCCCCCCCCCCCCCCCCCCCCCCCCCCACATAAAAAGGCTAGAACTCCTAAAAACAAAACACTCAACTAACTAAAAATAAGAAAAAAGATGAAAAACAGACAGCTGCAGGCTGGGCAGCCAAACCACACAGGACGGCGCCCCCTTGTGACGGCGCCCCCATCCTCTGATTCCAAGCATAAATTCCTTCCTTTATCCTTGAATAGTCTGACCTTCTCCTTAGTTACCCCCTTGTTTTTAATGTATATATAAAAAGCCAAGGGATTTTCTTTAATCCAACTAGCTAATGACATTTCACGGCCCTTTTTAGCCCCTCGAAATGCCTGCTTGAAGCAGATTAAATGTACTTAACCAGAATCAACAGATTATGCGTTGTCTGAGAAGTAGTTGCCTTTCTTGATCCTAATTTTGCATTGACATAAGCCATTTTGTTCAGGCAACATCGGAGCAGCAATATTCCAATCAACCCATTTAACATGACCTGTCGTTCTGTTAGATCTTGCCCGATCCATTTACCCGTCTTTGCTTCCACTTCATTAGCTTTCTGGGGAGAACAGTTCCAGATTTCCGCCAACTCTTAATGTGCAACACATGAGTTTTGATTTCACTTCTAAAATGCATGGTTCTGAATTAAAATTACATTGTCAGGTTTTAACCTGCTGCACCAGTAACAAAATAGCTACATTGTGTTTACTATTGTAAGTCCATCATTTTAAAGACTTTCTATAATCAGAGGAATACAAGTTAATCCATGTAACTGTACTAAATAAACCCTATTACCATTCAATGATTCATGAACTCCCAAATCCCTTTGCTTCCATCACCAGAATGGAAATATTTTAATTTTTTTTGAGGATTTTGGCCTCTGTTTTTGCCCATTCACTTTAAATTCTTTCTCCTGCTATAAATTCCTGCTCTCATCTTCACTCCAGGGTGATGTACTAGCAAGTTGCAGTGATGCATTGTTCAAGAAGACCTATGGTATCTGTGGTCCATTTCTCACACTTCAGTAAAGATGGCAACAAAGCTTTGCAGCAATACTAAAAAAACTGCATTTTTATAGTGCTTTTAATGGAGTCAATATCCCATGTAAAATATCCCATGGGACTTCATAGAAACGTGTTCAGATAAGAGCCTGAAAATAGAAGCTGGAGTGGGTCATTCACCCTTTCAAACCTGACCTGCCATTCAATGTGTAGGGAGGCACTGCAGATACTGATTTCGAAGACAAACACAAAAAGCTGGAGTAACACAGCGGGTCAGGCAATATCTCTGGAGAAAAGGAATTGGTGACATTTCGGGTCGAAACCTGTGTCTGTCTGCCATTCAATGGCTGATCTTCTTTCTCAATATCACATTCCTGCTCTCTTCCCATTACCACTTGATGCTCTTGGTATCTAATATTTGCCACCGATCCTAATGAGGAAATGTGAGCAGAAGAGTGTTTAAAGAGATAGGTATTAAGGTGTATTTTAATGAAGAGAAAGAAGTAAAACGGGAGGGTATTTGAGATTGTAGAACCACGATTGGTAATGGCTTAAGGGGCTGTCCCACTTGGACGACCTAATCCGCGGATTCTGGCAAGTTTGCCCTTGACTCATACTCGCAGCATGGTCGACACGAGGTCGTAGGAGGTCTTTGTAACTCTCCTTCATGCGCAAGAGTAGTCCACAGCTAGGTAGTGGCGTATTTTTCAACGTTGAAAAATGCCCGCGAGTAAAAAAAGGTCACCATGGAAAAAATCGATACATTTTTTACTCGTAGGTTTAGTCGTAGTAGGTCGTAGTAGGTTGGCATGTTAGTCATAGGTAATCGAGGGTAATCAAAGGTAGTCGAAGGTAGTCGTAGATAGTCTTCATCATAGTCGAAGGGAGGTCGAAGGAGGTCGTCTTCACTCTCCACTATTCGGTGTCCAATTTTCCGAAGTTAGTCGTAGCTAGTCGTAGCTAGTCGAAGCTAGTCTTCAACATAATCGAAGGAGGTCGAAGGAGGTCTTCTACATAGTCGAAGGAGGTCTTCAACATGACATTTTTTCAAACTCTCCTAAACTCTTCTAAACTCGCCAATTAGGTCGCCCAAGTGGGACATCCCCTTTAGCTGCTAATTGTGTGTGCATGGAGCCAAATTGGAGAAGTGTTGTATTGAAGTTGTATTGGAGAAGTGATACTGCCTCAGCATGAAAGACCTGGGTTTGTTCCTGTATGCTGTCTGTGTGGAGTTTGTATATTCTCCCTGTGTCTGTATGGGTATCCCCCCTTTTGCCAACAATATCTTGGTAGGTATAATGTAATGTAATGTAAATGCCAGCGCCCCTTGAGGCCAAGAGCAGAAGCTGGCAAATGTGCCTGTGCCTCGTGACTGAGGTCAAGTGACCTGTTAGAAGTTTCAGTTAGTTGTTGATAATAAACTCTTCTTACAAGATGTCGGACGTGTATTCATTGTGCTAGTCACAACAGGGTCTTACAGCAGACATTACAGTAGGTTAATTGGCCACTGTTAACTGCTCCCAATGTTGGCAGCAGGAGGTTTTGCAGGGAGTAGTTGAGGGGGAGATGGGGAGTTGAGGGAGAAACAAATGGGATTAGTGTAGATAAGTGTTTCGTGATCAGTGTGGATGCCGTGGAGCTGTTTCTGCAGTATTTTTCTGTGTTTCTGCAGGCCTCTGTTTGCCATGACTTTATCTTGGAGAGATATATGGCTGGGGTAGATTACACAGCTCGGGAGGGTTGGAGGGATTGAAAACAAGATAACTTTAAAACCAAGACATCTACTATAAACCTCCCGACTCCCACAGTTATCTGGACTTCCTCCCACTCTGCCTCTTGCAAAGATGCTATTCCCTACTCTCAATTCTCTCATCCCCCCCCCCCCCCCCACCCCCCCCCCCCCCCCCCCCCCCCCCCCCCCCCCCATAGGGTTCAGCTGGTCCTCACCTTTCACCCCATCATCCACCGCATCCAACACATCATACTTCACCATTTCTGGCACCTCCATTGTGATCCACCACTCCGATCTCCACCCTTTTCATACAGAGACCGCTCCCACCGCAAATTCTTGGTTCACTCATCCCTTCCCATGCAAGCCATCCCCTCCACAGGTACATTCCCTTGCAAATGCAGGAGATGTAACACTGGTCCCTATACCTCCCACCTCGCCTTTATCCAGGACCCCAGCTGTCCTACCAGGTGAGACAGAGGTTCACATGCACCTCCTCTAACCTCATCTACTGTATGAGGTGTTCCCAATGTGGCATTCAGTACATCAGCGAGACCAAGCTCGGCAATCATTTCGCTGGAACACTTGTGCTTGGTGCGCCAAGGTCTATTGGATCTCCTGGTTTAACTCCCCTTCCCATTCACACACTGATATTTCTGTCCTGGTCCTCCCCATTGGCAGAGTGAGGCCACACATATACTGCAGGAACAGCACCTCATATTCCACTTGGGTAGCTGACAACTAAACGATATGATCATTGAATTCTATGTGACCTCTAACTAACACCACCCCCCTCCCTCCCACCACCATTTTCATCCCCACACTGTCCCTCTCTTCCACCCCACCCCCTGCCCTTCCCTGACCCACCTGAATCCCACCTATTTCCGCCCTCCACCCCCCCTGTCCTGCTACTTTCCTCCATCTCGCTTCACAACCCACAACTCTTCAAACCTATATCACACCTTCTGTTCAGATATCTGGTCTTTGTTCCAGCCTTCTGCCTGTCAAAATCCTCCTCTTTGATGTTGCCTATTGCCTGTCATGCTTTTTCCTGCCTCTCCCCTTTTCCAGCTTTCTTCTAACCCGCTACAATCAGTCTGCAGAAGGGTCTCAACCCAAACCGTTGCCTATCCTTGTTCTCCAGAGATGCTGCCTGACCTGCTGATTATTCCAGCACATTAAAATCCAGAGCTTAGTGTACAGAGAGTCAATCAGCAAGCAAGAGGCAGTCTGGAGAAGGCGTGGTTCACTCGTAAAGTAACCCAATTTGTGACAATGCTTCATATCTTTTTTGTGGACCCAACAAATTGAATGGTCTGTCAAAGTATCGTTGGATATTTAATCACAAGTTAATATGAGAAGAAAGGAATTGGTAGAAACATTCAGTGGACTTTCCAGCATATGTGAGCGAGCAATTGAATTAATTTCAGATCTAAAAAGGTAGAATTTCAAATCAATTCAACCTGAAACCAGCAGGATTTGGAGACAGTTGCCAAGGAAAGAGGCATGACTGTGTAAGTGAGTTTCAGTAGAAACATGATCAAAGATGTAAGGGGAACAATGAAAGTCACCAAAATGGACCTAAAGAAAGTTGAAATGTTAATTCTATTTCAAATTCCAATATTTTTTTGCATTTTCTGCATTTCTTTCATAATACAACAACTATAATATTTTGCCTTTATTTTAGTAGCTGTTGTGTAACACCCTGTCACTAGGTGTCAAACTTGTACCATGCATATTCATGACTGGCTGTAGCTGCTGGGAGTCTGAAAGGATGTAAGATAGTAAATAGCAATTTTAAACAATATCGTCAGGGAGCATGAATTTTTAAAGTGTCAATGAAGATGGATGCTTCAAATGTGCACTTAAAATCATTGACAATTATCATTTATCTTCTAAAGAGGACTGGAGACATTGATTGCTGCTCTATTGGTGTCTCTGTTTTGGTGGGGATCTGTTTTGGGGCTGTGTTTGTGTGTTTTAGTAGGAAGTTACCATAGGGATTTTCATGGTGACAATCTTAACCCTGCCCAGGCTGAAATTGTTTGGACTGAAAATGTAACTGTTATAAAGTAGCCTTGCTCAAAATACACACTTCAGATAAAATTCAGATACATTTTGCAGGTTTAAAATGTTAATTTTCCACAGCAAGTTTATGAAATAGGCATGTAAACAGAACTAGGCCTCGGAAAGACGGCATTATCACAACGTAAAGGCACAGCAGATAATGTTGCTGCTTCATAACACCAGTTACCCTGAGTTAATCCTGTCCTCTTGTACTGTCTGTGTAGAGTTTGCATGTTATCCCTGTGATTGTATAGGCTTCCCTCTCAGGCACCCTGCTCCCCCCCCACTTTGCTATTAATCGGTAGGTTAATTGCTTACTGTTATTTGCCTCTGGTGTAAATGGGTTGTAAGAGAATCAGGAGAGTTGATGGACATGTGGGAGAGAATAGGTTAAATGAAATAAGTGGGGGAACGGGATTGCTGGAAGAGCTAATATAGACTATATGGGCCTTCTATGTCATGAGAAGATATACAGTGCATTCAGAAAGTATTCAGACCCCTTCACTTTTTCCACATTTTGTTACGTTACAGCCTTATTTTAAAATGGATTAAATTCATTTTTTTTTATCATCAATCTACACACAATACCCCAGAATAAAGAAGTGAAAACAGGTGTTTAGAAATTTATGCAAAGTAATTAAAAAGAAATAACTGAAATATCACATTTACATGAGTATTCCGACCCGTTGCTATGACACTCAATATTGAGCTTAGGTTCATCCTGTTTCCATTGATTATCCTTGAGATGTTTTACACCTTGATTGGAGTCCATCAGTGGTAAATTGAATTGATTGGACATGATTTGGAAAGGCACACACCTGTCTATATAAGGTCCCACAGTTGACAGTGCATGTCAGAGAAAACACCAAGCCATAAAGACGATGGAATTGTCCGTAGACCTTCGAGACAGGATTGTGTAGAGACACAAATCTGGGGAAGGGTATAAAACAATTTCTGCAGCATTGCATGTCCCGAAGAGCACAGTGGCCTCCGTCATTCTTAAATGGAAGAACTTTGGAACCAGCAGGACTCTTCATAGAGCTGGCCGCCCGGCCAAACTGAGCAATCGGGGAGAAGGACCTTGGTCAGGGAGGTGATCAAGAACCCGATGGTCACTCTGACAGAGCTCCAGAGTTCCTTTGTGGAGATGGGAGAACTTTCCAAAAGGACAACTATCTCCAGCACTCCACCAATCAGGCCTTTATGGTAGAGTGGCCAGATGGGAGCCACTCCTCAGTAAAAGGCACATGACAGCCCGCTTGGAGTTTGCCAAAAGGCATGAGAAACGAGATTCTGTGGTCTGATGAAACCAAGATTGAACTCTTTGGCCTAAATGCCAAGTGTCACGTCTGGAGGAAACCAGGCACTGCTCATCACCTGACCAATACCACACCTACGGTGAACCATGGTGGTGGCAGCATCATGCTGTGGGGATGTTTTTCAGCGGCAGGAATTGGGAGACTAGTTAGGAATGAGGGAAAAATGAACAGAGCAAAGTACAGAGAGATCCTTGATGAAAATCTGCTCCAGAGCGTTCTGGACCTCAGACTGGGGCAGAGGTTCACCTTCCAACAGGACACCTTCCACCTTCCAACACCCAACCAAGACAATACAGGATTGGCTTTGTGACAAGTCTGTGAATGTCCTTGAGTGGCCCAGCCAGTGCCCGGACTTGAACCCGATCGAACATCTCTGGAGGGACCTGAAAATAGCTGTGCATCAACGCTCCCCATCCAACCTGACAGAGCTTGAGAGGATTTGCAGAGAGGAATGGGAGAAATTACCCAAATACAGGTATGCCAAGCTTGTAGCATCATACCCAAGAAGACTTGAGGCAGTAACCGCTGCCAAAGGTGCCTCAACAAACTACTGAGTAAAGGTTCTGAATACTTATCTAAATGTGATATTTCGGTTATTTCCTTTTAATTACTTTGCAAAAATTTCGAAACACCTGATTTCACTTTTTTATAATGGGGTATTGTGTTTAGATTGATGATAAAAAAAAAAGAATTTAATCCATTTTAGAATAAGGCTGTAATGTAACAAAATGTGGTAAAGGAGAAGGGGTCTGAATACTTTCTGAATGCACTGTAAAAATTGTGAGGTTCACTTTGCACAACCCTTGAATATTTTCACCATTCATTGTATACCTGCCTGTTGTATCAATATCCTCATAGACTTCTTTGTGACAAATTTGAGGGTGGCACAGTGGCACAGCGGTAGAGATCCAGGTCTTAACTATGGGTGCTGTTTGTTTGGAGACAGTTGTTTGGAAACTGTTTGTTACGTTCTCTCTGTGACCACGTGGGATTTCTCCGGGTGCTCCGGTTTCCTCCCACACTTCAAAGGCTTGGAGGTTAATTGGCTTCAGTAAAAATTGTAAATTGTCCCTCATGTGTGGTGTACGGGGTGATCGCTGGTTGGCGAGGAATCTGTCGATCTAAAGCCTAAAGTCTAAACAAATATTCACAAACAACGGTCAAACAAAATGCTGTTATGTTGCTGAGCAAAGTTAAATGGCTGTTTCCCAAAGACATCATGTACAAGAGACCACATTATGTTAAGAAGGCCCATGTTGAGAGACTGTTGGATCTGCAGGGGTACCAGATCCAAGCGCAATGCTGAGCACTTGTTTGCGCCTTGGGTTATCAGTTCATCCAATTATCCCGGAGTTTTCATCAACTGAATGTTGATCTCTCTAATGCCTATGGGAGCAAAGATACTTGAAAAATCTTTGGGATGTGTGTGTAATCCAATTGTTTTGCATTTGAAATAAAAACAATTGGAACGCACTGTCAGGGGTGGATAGAATCAGATACTATAGTGGTTTTTAAGAGGCTTTTAGATAGGCACATGAATATGCAGAGAATGGAGGAATATGGATCACATGCAGGGTGAAAGAATTAGTTTAACAGCGTCACGTTCCGCACAGGCATCTTGGGTGAAGGGTGTATTCGTGTTCAGAACTGTTCAATGTTCCGTGAAACAAATGGTGCTGGAAGAAAGGTTGTCTAATGTCTGCTGCAAATCATCCAATAAAGAGTGACTGATTTTTGATTGGTTATATAAAGGTGGTACTGCAAGGTTTGATGTATGGGATGATCAATAATGAAGTGGAGAACAGGGGTCAGGAGATCATAAGTAGAAATTTGCCCAGTCAGAGATAACGATCCTGTTCACTCCCCTGTTGTGCTGCCAAGAATTTTTAAAAAGGAGTCTGATTTTGTTCTTAGCTTCCCCTGTTTTGCCCAAAGAGACACAGAAGCCAATTATTCGCAATCAAACCTGGATTAGCTCAGTCAGCACACAATGGGGAACATGTTTGGGCTGTCTTTGAGTTCCATGCTCTGCATTCACTCCTAAATGGCAGCAAACATGAAGGTGGTGGTCTGGGGATTTAGAACCTGAATGGTGATTATGGTAATAGCATTATCTTGAGTTCATCCAAGCTTCTGGTCAGTTCTGAGTGTCATAATCCTCACAATGACTTGTCCAATATCTTATCTTCATTTAGGAATTTTTGTGACATTTTTATCATACTTTGCTGGGAAGCAAACATTTGTTGCTATTCTGAATTGGTGATTTTTAACTTTGCGGCAAACTTTGATTTGGAAAAAGGTAAAACAAAATGCTGTTACGTTGCTGAGCAAAGTTAAATGGCTGTTTCCCAAAGGCATCCTGCACAAGAGATCATATTTATGGTAAGAAGACCTATTGATTTTCATTTGCATTGCACCTTTCATGATTTCAGGATGTCCCAAGTGAATGGTCTCCAATGAAGCACATCTTTTATATTCAAGTAACCAAACTGGACACATAATTTCCTGTTAATCTGATATAATGATGTTGGATAAATATTGGTGAAATCTGTTGTACTTTGAAACCAGATCCCAAGGGCATTTTACATCATCTTGGGAATGCAGACAGAGCCTAAGTTTAACTTCTCAACTGGAACACAACATTACCAGCCATGCGGGGCTTGTTTCAACAGAGGCCCAGGAGCCGTTACAGAGGGAGGAGCGACCTCCGTGTGGTGAGTTAAAAACCCATCGCGGGGCTTGTTTCAACAGAGGCCCAGGAGCCGTTACAGAGGGAGGAGCGACCAAAATCTGCAACGTTCCATTCGCAGATCACACTTCAAATTAAGGGGGCTGGTGGAAGCCTCTGATTGGTCGAACGGACTAGAGGAAGCAGCCGTTACAGGACTAGAGGAAGCAGCTGATTGGCTTGTATCCCGGGTAAGGCTTTATTGTATTCGGATAAGGGGTAGAATGAGGGCCAGGGCAGTTTACTGTTCTGGATGTCAGATGTGGGAGGTCATGGAGTCTGAGTGCCATCCAGACATCCACATATGCGCCAGGTGCGTCGAGATGGGGCTCCTACGGGACCGTGTTAGGAACCTGGAACAGCAACTCGATGACCTCTGTCTGCTCAGGGAGAGCGAGCAGGTCATAGAAAGGAGTTACAGGGAGGTGGTCACTCCAAGACCGCGGGAGACAGAAAACTGGGTCACAGTTAGGAAGGGCAACGGGCAGAGGCAGGGACTGGTGAGTACCCCGGTGGCTGTACACCTTGAAAATAAGTACTCATGTTTGAGTAAGGGTGGGGGAGACAGCCTACCTGGGGGCAGCGACAGCGGCCGGGCCTCTGGCATAAAGACCGGTCCTGTTGCTCAGAAGGGTAAGGAAAAGAAGAGGAGGGCAATTGTAATAGGGGACTCTATAGTCAGGGGGTCGGATAGGCGATTCGGTGGACGCAGACAAGAGACCCGGATGGTAGTTTGCCTCCCTGGTGCCAGGGTCAGGGATGTGTCTGAACGGGTCCAAGAAATCCTGAAATGGGATGGAGAGGAGCCTGAAGTTGTGGTACATATAGGTACCAACGACATAGGTAAAAAAAGAGAAGAGGTCCTGAAAGAAGAATTTAGGGAGTTAGGTAGAGAGTTAAGGAGAAGGACTGCAAAGGTAACAATCTCAGGATTACTGCCTATGCCACGCGACAGTGAGAGTAGGAATGGAACGAGGTGGAGGATAAATGAGTGGATGAGGGACTGGTGCAGTGGGTATGGATTCAAGTTTCTGGATCATTGGGACCTCTTTTGGGGAAGGTGCGACCTGTACAGAAAGGACGGGTTGCACTTGAACTCGAGGGGGACCAATATCCTGGCGGGGAGATTTGCAAAGGCTACTGGGGAGACTTTAAACTAGTATGGTTGGGGGGAGGGACTCAAATTGGGAAAGCTAGCAGTCAGTGTGTGAGGCAGGAGGCAGACAATGGTAGCACTCTGACCCAAAATGTAGGGAAGAGAGAAGAAAAAGACAATAAACAGAGAATAAGAGAGGGTGGGTTTCTTAAATGTGTATATTTTAATGCTAGGAGCATTGTAAGAAAGGTGGATGAACTTAGAGCCTGGATTGACACCTGGAAGTATGATGTTGTGGCGATCAGTGAAACATGGTTGCAGGAGGGCTGTGATTGGAAACTAAATATTCCAGGATTTCGTTGCTTCAGGTGTGATAGAATTGGAGGGGCAAGAAGTGGAGGTGTTGCATTGCTTATCAGGCAAGATATTACAGCAGTGCTTTGGCAGGATAGATTAGAGGGCTCGTCTAGGGAGGCTATTTGGGTGGAACTGAGAAATGGGAAAGGGGTAGCAACACTTATAGGGGTGTATTATAGACCGCCAAATGGGGAGCGAGAATTGGAAGAGCAAATATGTAAGGAGATTGCAGATATTAGTAGTAAGCACAAGGTAGTGATTGTGGGAGATTTCAATTTTCCACACATAGACTGGGAAACACATTCTGTAAATGGGCTGGATGGGTTGGAGTTTGTAAAATGTGTGCAGGATAGTTTTTTGCAGCAATACATAGAAGTACCTACTAGAGAAGGGGCAGTGCTGGACCTCCTGTTAGGAAATGAGACGGGTCAGGTGGCAGAGGTATGCGTTGGGGAACAGTTCGGGACCAGTGATCACAATACCATTAGTTTCAATATAATTATGGAGAGGGTCAGAACTGGACCTAGGGTTGAGATTTTTGATTGGAGAAAGGCTAACTTTGAGGAGATGCGAAAGGATTTAAAAGGAGTAAATTGGGACATTTTGTTTTATGGGAAAGATGTGGAAGAGAAATGGATTACATTTAAAGGTGAAATTTTAAGAGTATAGAATCTTTATGTCCCTGTTCGGTTGAAAGGAAATAGTAAAAATAGGAAAGAGCCATGGCTTTCAAGGGAAATTGGACACTTGGTTCGGAAAAAGAGGGAGATCTACAATAATTATAGGCAGCATGGAGTAAATGAGGTGCTTGAGGAGTATAAAGAATGTAAAAAGAATCTTAAGAAAGAAATTAGAAAAGCTAAAAGAAGATATGAGGTTGCTTTGGCAAGTAAGGTGAAAGTAAATCCAAAGGGTTTCTACAGCTATATTAATAGCAAAAGGATAACGAGGGATAAAATTGGTCCATTAGAGAGTCAGAGTGGACAGCTATCTGCAGAGCCAAAAGAGATGGGGGAGATATTGAACAATTTCTTTTCTTCGGTATTCACCAAGGAGAAGGATATTGAATTATGTGAGGTAAGGGAAACAAGTAGAGTAGCTATGGAAACTATGAGATTCAAAGAAGAGGAAGTACTGACACTTTTGAGAAATATAAAAGTGGATAAGTCTCCAGGTCCAGACAGGATATTCCCTAGGACATTGAGGGAAGTTAGTGTAGAAATAGCAGGGGCTATGACAGAAATATTTCAAATGTCATTAGAAACGGGAATAGTGCCGGAGGATTGGCGCACTGCGCATGTTGTTCCATTGTTTAAAAAGGGGTCTAAGAGTAAACCTAGCAATTATAGACCTGTTAGTTTAACGTCAGTGGTGGGCAAATTAATGGAAAGGATACTTAGAGATAATATATATAAGCATCTGGATAAACAGGGTCTGATTAGGAACAGTCAACATGAATTTGTGCCTGGAAGGTCATGTTTGACTAATCTTCTTGAATTTTTTGAAGAGGTTACTCGGGAAATTGATGAGGGTAAAGCAGTGGAAGTTGTATATATGGACTTCAGTAAGGCCTTTGACAAGGTTCCTCATGGAAGGTTCGTTAAGAAGGTTCAATGGTTGGGTATTAATGGTGGAGTAGCAAGATGGATTCAACAGTGGCTGAATGGGAGATGCCAGAGAGTAATGGTGGATGGTTGTTTGTCAGGTTGGAGGCCAGTGACTAGTGGGGTGCCACAGGGATCTGTGTTGGGTCCACTGTTGTTTGTCATGTACATCAATGATCTGGATGATGGTGTGGTAAATTGGATTAGTAAGTATGTAGATGATACTAAGATAGGTGGGGTTGTGGATAATGAAGTAGATTTTCAAAGTCTACAGAGAGATTTATGCCAGTTGGAAGAGTGGGCTGAAAGATGGCAGATGGAGTTTAATGCTGATAAGTGTGAGGTGCTACATCTTGGCAGGACAAATCAAAATAGGACGTACATGGTAAATGGTAGGGAATTGAAGAATGCAGGTGAACAGAGGGATCTGGGAATAACTGTGCACAGTTCCCTGAAAGTGGAATCTCATGTAGATAGGGTGGTAAAGAAAGCTTTTGGTGTGCTGGCCTTTATAAATCAGAGCATTGCGTATAGAAGTTGGGATGTAATGTTAAAATTGTACAAGGCATTGGTGAGGCCAATTCTGGAGTATGGGGTACAATTTTGGTCGCCTAATTATAGGAAGGATGTCAACAAAATAGAGAGAGTACAGAGGAGATTTACTAGAATGTTGCCTGGTTTTCAGCAACTAAGTTACAGAGAAAGGTTGAACAAGTTAGGGCTTTATTCTTTGGAGCGCAGAAGGTTAAGGGGGGACTTGATAGAGGTCTTTAAAATGATGAGAGGGATAGACAGAGTTGACGTGGATAAGCTTTTCCCACTGAGAGTAGGGAAGATTCAAACAAGGGGCATGACTTGAGAATTAAGGGACTGAAGTTTAGGGGTAACATGAGGGGGAACTTCTTTACTCAGAGAGTGGTAGCTGTGTGGAATGAGCTTCCAGTGAAGGTGGTGGAGGCAGGTTCGTTTTTATCATTTAAAAATAAATTGGATAGTTATATGGATGGGAAAGGAATGGAGGGTTATGGTCTGAGCGCAGGTATATGGGACTAGGGGAGAATACGTGTTCGGCACGGACTAGAAGGGTCGAGATGGCCTGTTTCCGTGCTGTAATTGTTATATGTTATATGGTAATATGCCTCAAGCTCTCAATGCGGCTCTGGAACGTCAGTTGAGATTTAGTACTGAAGTCTCTAGTGTGGGACTTGAAGTCACAACCTCCTGACTTTGAGGTTATGATACTACAACCCAGGCACAGGTATAACAAAGCTGATGTGTGAACTGATTAGAAAATACAGTTTTCACTGTTGTCTTAAAATTACATACAGTATGTGGAAACTTGCTGGTGTTAGTTCCAATTTTAATGCTCCTTTTTAAGGTGTTTGTTTTATAAAGACAATACCATGCTTGCAAAGTGCAGAGTAACTTGTCAGATAAAGATCAATTCAGGGCGAATAATTAAAAAATTTAATTTGAATACATTAGGCTGAAACTGAACTAATATATTGCAGATTGAACTAACCGTTGCTTTGGCTAATTTATATCATTTAGGCCCCTGTGGTGACTCCATAAAGAAGATAATGATAGGTCAGTCTTTCTGTTACACGTACTTAGGGGTGAGAGATAATTGAGCTGTCAGCTATTTTTCATCCTAAATTATGACAGAATTCCATTAACTCCAAACTACAGAAGAAAATGACACCTGACAATTGGGACCTAAGAGAAACAAAGCAAAACATGCTGCTAGGCTACCAGGTTGTCTGCAATTACAAGGTCTTGGAAAGTGTTTACTACCCTGTTTATCTGTTTTTCTAAAGACTGAAGCCTGAATTTGCCAAATATTAAGAGGTACTCATGAACTCGGCACAAATCAGTGCTTTGTAGCCAATGAAGTACTTGCTATGTGTTATCACTGCAATATGGTGGGACATGCAGCAAGCAATTTATTCCCAGTAAGACCCATTGCGATAACAACCAGATTCTTCATTTTATTGCTCGTCTTGGAAATTGTGCTATGAAATCGTTTCTATCCCATGAGGACAGATTGAATCACTTTGTGAGGTTCCTCCAAAAAGCAACATTTTAATAGTTCTGTATTCCCTTATTGATGTGTGACTCTGAATGGGTCTTGAAGCTATGACCAAGTCAAGGCACGTATTCTATCTACCGATCAACATTCGCTGCTGTTACGAAAAGTGGTATGCTCACAAATCCAATCAAAATACAGTCTCAGTTGAAACAAGTGAGGAGAGTGAGTTCCAGATTCCTGGTATCTTGTGTGTGAAGAAATGCTTCATCATTTGAAAGGTCTACCTTTAATTTAAAGGTTATGCTGTGGAAGTGGAACTGGGAATATTCTTCTCTCTATCTACCCAATTAATCCTTTAATCATTTGAAATATCTCTGCAGAGGTTCAGTAGTAAGTCTGAGCATCATTAGACATGTTTCTTACAATGAGATGGCTATTAAACTGACAGATTTGCCACAGTAATTCACTTAATAATGTTCACCCTGAAGCCTTTATATCAAAACATAAGCTGGGAATGTGAGCAGATAACAGTTCACCAGATGGTGCCCAGAATCTCGGACATGAAAATAAAGCTAAGAGTGAGGTCTCCCCTTCATGAATAAGATTTGATAAATAGTAGGTTAAGATAGATTAGAAGGAGGAAGAATCAATGGGTTGAATTCAGTGATAAATCAAAGTCTGGGAGGAACAGAGAGAATAAATGCATGTAAAAGCAGAAAAGTAGGATACAATAAAATATATAATACAATTGGAATCTAAAAAATTCAAAACTTGAGGGAATCCGAGCTGTAGCTGTCAGCTTTCAATGGTAGCGAAATTATTTGGCAGTATTTAGCACTTACCAGTTAGTAAAATGTTTATGTAATGACAAGACCTGTGGCCTTTTGAATGGATGTCAACCAAGCACATGCAGCATATTCTGAAGAAACACAGAGATTGTTGCAAAGCCACTGATGGAAAGACCCAATGTATTTGGAAGTTCACATTACGTCATGCATCTGCCCCTTCTCTGGACCATTTCCATTACCATTATCTTAAAAGTATATTCTGTCACTAACATGTAATACTGTACAAAATTACAATTCATTAGCCTAATAGGCCTTTCTCATGGGGCGACTTGACACAAAAGGTAACCAGAGTTGAACATCGTGGGAACCTCGTACGATAACCGTACGGCATTCGTGGACCACCGTGGACCACCGTGGCGCTAACGGCAGGTATTCGTGTAACTTGTCGACTCGGGAGAAAATTCAAGCAAGTTTGAATTTCTCCAAGAGTGACTTGTACACTTGTGGTTGAACATTGAAGCATTATATGGACGTAGTGGCCAGTGCGATATCCGTAATAACTCTTGCGTTTACCGTGGGAACTCCTGCGAACGGTGAACCCGGAAGTTTGAGTTTTAGTTTATTTTAGTTGTTGGCCACTCACCATTTGGTGTGACATCTAGAGTCCTTTATAAATGTCTGTATGTTAATGTGTGTTTTTTCCTCTTGGGCATTACTTTTTTTCTGTTGGAGGCTCCACATTTTATTATAGCCTGAAGTGTGATAAAGCTTTTAACTCAGCAGTTTGATTGTCAGTGCTTGTTTACCTCATTGTTAAATAAATATATTTTTTACTATCAGATTGATGTCTGCAATTCTTCATTAACACATCACTACAAGATGAATGTCTCTAATGTTATAATCCCTCTCATGCTGAAACACAAAATAGTTGAAGGGAGGTGATATAATCACATTTTCATTCTTTTTCATTTTTGAGTGTTCATGTCCCTCAATTGCTGAGCTATTTAAACGTTTGAAAGTTTCACCTCTCAGTAGATAATTAAATAAGACAATCATCACGGTCAATGTGAGACAAAGTCTTTATTCCTATTTGACAATATAAAAAGACGAGTTCTTGCACATATTGAGAGAAGGTGCATCACACCAAACAACATTTGTCTAAAAAAGGGCTTCGCAAACATGAAAATCAACAAATGAGGCACGCTAGATTTTTTAAAACAGATTCTATTCATTAACCTCCGCAACAAGCCTAAACTCAGGCAATAAAAGGGACAATGCAATGTGCTAAATGGCAGGTTTTGCGGACGACCATCTTATAGGAAGCACTTTTCAGAGGACAACACTAGAAAGTGAAACAAAGAGAAGTAAGCAGGATTACAACGGGACATTATTATCAGCTTATTTTCTATGCATGTCTGCTAACATGCAGTAGTGTTCCTGTGGTCGGCTACCCATCAATAGAGCTGTCCTGCCACGGCACACTCCCCAATTGTGAATTGTAGTAAGCGCAGAGATGGCCTCTTTGCTCTTTCCCACTGTATGTGCCCGAGTTACCTTTGAAACGCTGCAGTGGGACCATTTCCGCCTTGGTTGCACCACTTCTCCATGTACCTAGTGTTATTCCCCCTGTGTCACTGTCCACTAGGTCACCGTCCTGGAGGGCTGTTGCTGATCCTGCAGCTGCACCTCTCATTCGGATCAGGTTGTGCAGAACACATGCTGCATATACTATAGTCTCAACATTCTTGGGCTTCTGCTCCATTGTCTTGAGCAAGCATCTAAATCTGTTTGCCAAGATGCCAAAATAATTTTCTACAACCCTCCTAGCCCTTGACAGCCTGTAATTGAAGATCCTCTGTTCCCTAGTTAGATTCCTCTGTGGATTAAGCACATTAAGCAGTTTATCATATTGTCCAAATAGAGGTCTCCGTTGAAAGATGGGCTTCACCCAGTGAGACTTCCTCTTAATTCTCTTTTTAATTAATCTCACCCTTCTGCCTTCACGCAAGCGTCCTCGATTCACATAGAGGGCTGCTGCATACAGCGCATCAATGAAAAACACCACCATCCTGTACTCGAAACTACTTAGTACAGGCATGTCTCCAAATGAGCCAATTCAACCAAGGGAGGATAATAGTGTGTGAAAAAAAAAGTGACATCATTTGTGCCACGTGATGATTTAACAACACTTCACAGTTCACAATGTTCATTCAAGATTTAACGGGAAAGCTCGGGAGACGGACAAGTCACTCGCACAAATAACAGAAATGCCGAGTACCCGTGGGAACTCTTTATCTACCCCCCATTTTATCGTGTGATATCGTGCTAGACCACGACCACTTCACTCTGGTTACATCTTGCGTCAAGTCGCCCCGTGAGAAAGGCCTATAACTGTAAAACAGTAGCATTGAATACTGTTACACCCCAGACACATAATTATCACTTTCAACTTCTAAAGACTGTTTGGCCCAAGGCTGGATTATTATGCTAAATAATAGTGACATTAATAGCTATAAATTGATAATCCTCAATAATAGAAGGAAATCACTTAGGCGCCAAGTGCTAATGTCTTAGGAAAAATGGAAAGTACTAATCCTAAATCACCTTTTCATGGGTTTTATCATGAGGGAGGATTTAATCTTTTCAAATCACAGCTGCAATAATTGCGATACATGGCAGGATCAGAGCAGAAAACACCTTAAGCTGTTTCAGATAGGTGGGAGTACAGCAAAGAACCAGGCATCGAGCTGTAAACTAAAAGCTGGAAATGCTGGAAACATTCAACAGCTCATGCAACATACAAGGAGAGAAATTTAGAGCCAGGTTTTAGGTATAATGATGACCTTTTATTGGACCTCTCAGGTCATTGTCAAACCTAAAATATTGGCTCTGTTTTCCCCTCCACAGATGTGGTGTGGCCTGTTAGCTATTTCCAGTAATTTTGGTTCTAATTTCAGATTTCAAGCATTTTTCGTTATTGGGTGCAAGAATTTGGGAAGTTGGAAGTCATGTTGAATAGAAGAGGTGTGAGAAGGTTGGTAAAGTTGGAGATGGGATGCCTTAATGGAAGGTTACCGGTTAGCCAGAATATGCTCTCAGTACAATGGTAAGGATAACGGTGCTCACTGTTTTGATAAATAATTCGTACAGTGACTTCAGCAGAGGGAGAGATGGATAATCATATCCAAGATGGTAATCCTAGTACACTTCCTGCATCTAGCCTGTCCAACCCCTTAAGAATTTTGTAAGTTTCTATAAGATCCCCCCTCAATCTTTTAAATTCTAGCATGTACAAGCCGAGTCTATCCAGTCTGTCTTCATATGTAAGTCCTGCCATCCCAGGAATCAATCTGGTGAACCTTCTCTGTACTCCCTCTATGGCAAGAATGTCTTTCCTCAGATTAGGAGACCAAAACTGTACGCAATACTCCAGGTGTGGTCTCACCAAGACCCTGTACAACTGCAGTAGAACCTCCCTGCTCTTATACTCAAATCCTTTTGCTATGAATGCTAACATACCATTTGCTTTCTTCACTGCCTGCTGCACCTGCATGCCTACTTTCAATGACTGGTGTACCATGACACCCAGGTCTTGTTGCATCTCCACTTTTCCTAATCAGCCACCATTCAGATAATAGTCTACTTTCCTGTTTTTGCCACCAAAGTGGATAACCTCACATTTATCCACATTATACTGCATCTGCCATGCATTTGCCCACTCACCCAACCTATCCAAGTCACCTTGCAGCCTCCTAGCATCCTCCTCACAGCTAACACTTCCCCCCAGCTTCGTGTCATCCACAAACATGGAGATGTTGCATTCAATTCCCTCATCCAGATCATTAATATATATTGTAAATAGCTGGGGTCCCAGCACTGAGCCTTGCGGTACCCCACTAGTCACTGCCTGCCTTTCTGAAAAGGACCCGTTTACTCCTACTCTTTGCTTCCTGTCTGCCAGCCAGTTCTCTATCCACATCAATACTGAACCCCCAATACCGTGTGCTTTAAGTTTGTATACTAATCTCTTATGTGGGACCTTGTCGAAAGCCTTCTGAAAGTCCAGATATAACACATCCACTGGTTCTCCCTTATCCACTCTACTAGTTACATCCTTGAAAAACTCCTTAAGATTCGTCAGACATGATTTACCTTTCATAAATCCATGCTGACTTTGTCCAATGAATTCACCATTTTCCAAATGTGTTGCTATCCCATCTTTAATAACTGACTCCAGAATTTCCCCCACCACCGATGTTAGACTAACTGGTCTGTAATTCCCCGTTTTCTCTCTCCCTCCCTTTTTAAAAAGTGGGGTTACATTAGCTACCCTCCAGTCCTCAGGAACTACTCCAGAATCTAAAGAGTTTTGAAAAATTATCACTAATGCATCCACTATTTCTGCGGCTACTTCATTAAGTACTCTGGGATGCAGCCTATCTGACCCTGGGGATTTATCGGTCTTTAATCCATTCAATTTACCTAACACCACTTCCCGGCTAACCTGGATTTCACTCAGTTCCTCCATCTTATTTAACCCCCGGTCACTTGCTATTTCCGGCAGACTATTTATGTCTTCCTTAGTGAAGACAGAACCAAAGTAGTTATTCAATTGGTCTGCCATGTCCTTGTTCCCCATGATCAATTCGCCTGTTTCTGACTGCAAGGGACCTACATTTGTTTTAACTAATCTTTTCCTCTTCGCATATCAATAAAAACTTTTGCAGTCAGTTTTTATGTTCCCTGACAGTTTTCTTTCATAATCTATTTTCCCTTTCCTAATTAAGCCTTTTGTCCTCCTCTGCTGGACTCTGAATTTCTCCCAGTCCTCTGATAGGCTGCTTTTTCTGGCTAATTTGTACGCTTCATCTTTTGTTTTGATACTATCCCTGATTTCCCTTGTTATCCACGGATGCATTACCTTCCCTGATTTATTCTTTTGCCAAACTGGGATGAACAATTGTTGTAGTTCATCCATGCAGTTTTTAAATGCCTTCCATTGCATATCCACCGCCAACCCTTTAAGAATCAATTGCCAGTCTATCTTGGTCAATTCACGTCTCATACCCTCAAAGTCACCTTTCTTTAAGTTCAGGACCCTTGTTTCTGAATTAACAATGTCACTCTCCATCCTAATGAAGAACTCAACCATATTATGGTCACTCTTGCCCAAGGGGCCACGCAGAACAAGACTGCTAACTAACACTTCCTCATTACTCAATACCCAGTCTATAATAGCCTGCTCTCATGTTGGTTTAGAAAACTATCCCGCATACATTACAAGAAATCCTCTTCCTCAGCACCCCTGCCAATTTGATTCACCCAATCTATATGTAGATTGAAGTCACCCATTATAACTGTTTTACCTTTGTTGCACGCATTTCTAATTTCCTGTTTGATGCCATCCCCAACTCCACTACTACTGTTAGGTGGCCTATACACAACTCCCACTAGCGTTTTCTGCCCCTTAGTGTTTTGCAGCTCTTCCCATATCGATTCCACATCCTCCAGGCTAATGTCCTTCCTTTCTATTGCGTTAATCTCCTCTCTACCACCAATCTCACTGCAATTATATGCTCTTGGGCATCCTCATGGGTTAATGCTCCATTGTTGGTGGTTGTGCCTTTGGCTGCCAAAGCTCTAACTTTGAATGGCACTTTGGCATGGCACAATCCTGACCTTGGGTTCTGTCTGTGTAATTTGCACGACCACATGGGTTTCCCCTGGGTGTTCTAGTTTTCTCCCATATTCCAAAGATCTGTGGGTTTGTAGGTTAATTGTCTGCTGCATATGTGAGGTGTGTAAGGAATGAATGCCAAACTGAGATAACATAGAGCAAGTATGAATGGGTGATTGATGGCCGGTGTGGATTTGTTTGGCTGAAGGGCCTGTTTCCATACTGCATCATTCAATCGTTCAATCTTTCTGGAATTCCCAGCTAAAACTTCACCCAATCTCCACAACACTAAGATGCTGTAAAAACTTCCTTTTTTGACAAATTCTCCAATAACCTGTCTTTTTCATGAAGCTCAACATCATCTTATCTCGTTGATAATCCACCTGTGAAATGCCTTTCTTCTTCCATTGTCCCTTTCTTTATCCTTATGTCATCTTTTGCATTGTACAAGCTGTATGGATATTAAGCAACCATTCATAGAGGGTATCAGATGCAGCAGATTTGGTGTGTGTTGAAAGAGTGTGATGACCTGGCATTATAGACAGTGAGAGGGAGGTTTAATATTTTTGTTTTTCTGTTCAGTAGGAAAGAATTCCTGCAAACTCTGCGGTCTCATTGCCTCCCATCAGCAATCCAAAGTGTTTATGAAGCACAGCCAGAGAATGTTTGGCTTTTTTTGCAATTTTGAACACAGCAGCCAAATTTCAGGATTTTATTTGTGTCTCTCTGACATTTCATTCTTTTCAAAATTGCAGCAGGCCATGAGCCAATTGCAAAGTTTGGACTATTCATGTGTAATCAGTCTGGAGTATCTGATTTCAACAGCTCACTCGTCCAGCCAATTAAAAGTCTGTTGATTTGAAACATGCTGGAGCCCAGTGGCGTAAAGAAAGCAAATATTTCGTAATATCTGTGCACTTCATTGATTGGCTTGAATCCATCAGTGCTTCTTGATGGAGGAGGCATAAAGGACCTGTCCCACTTAGGCAATGTTTTTAGGCAACTGTGGTGACAGTCACTGTCGCGGCGTGATCCCAGAAATGCACCCACCCCACGACAATGTCCACGACAAGCTACCACCTAGTCAACGTCAAGCTACGATAAGCTACGTCTACCGGCAACACAATTCTTCGCGACTTGGGTCGTCCACCTAGAACCACACCTACGACAACCTACGACACCCTTCAACCACACAGGTGACAACCTACGACGCCCAAAGTCAACCTACCTCCATCAGTGACAAGCTATGACAAGCTATGACCCTGTCGGCGACAAATGAAGACAACTGAATACTTCTCTTGATGCTGGAACTGTCGCCAGTTGACGTGGGATGACGTAGATTGTCGCCAATGGAATTCACCGAGGTCATGATCCGGCGACAACCAACGTCACCTGGCGTCATCCTGGCGACAACCTACGACAGCACCTACGACATGAGAAGACAGGCAACATCAGGCAATGTCAAGCCCCACTGTTGCCGAAAGATTTTGAACATTTCAACCGACAAGAAATAAGTAACAACACTTGAGGAGACTGCTCACGACAATACAGGCGTCACCCCGCGTCACGCCATGACCATGTGGCGACAGCCTATTTTTCGTCGGTCGCCGAAAAAACCGCCTAAGTGGGATAGGCCCTTAAAGCATTGAACATTGTTGCCTCTTTTACTCCTATGCACTTGCAAGTGCACACTTGTATATCTTCTCACTGGCCATTAAGAGCGACCAGTAAGATGCTTAATAACAGAAAATAATTGGCTGAACATTCAGAACTCTTCTGGCCTATCTCCTTCATGGTTCCTCGACATCAATAATGAATGGTGGTGCTGTTGCAATAATGGCAAATATGGCAATAATGATCACATTGAATAGCGGTGCTGGCTCTTGGGCCGAATGGCGTACTCCTGCACCTATTGTCTATTGACTTCTTACTTCCGCTACAGTCCTGCTGCTATTGTAGTGACCATTGGATCAAATGCAGTATCTGCAGACTATTATAGGTGGGTGAGATAATGCTGATAGATAGATGGCGGGTCTTTTGGATTGCTGTATGCAGTGGTTGTTTTAGTTGTTTTGAGATTCTATACCTGATGTTGGAGGAGCTCAAATTGCTTGGTGCCTTATTGAATACTTCTCCACCAGATTGGGTGTTCTCAGTCCACTGATTCCCATAAATTCAGAAAAAGTATTTAATAATAATTAATCAGTTCAACTTGTAGCTAAATGCAGATTGTGTATTTGCACTGTAAAATGCATTACATTTTTTTCAAGGGGATTTTGAGAATAAGCCTCTGAGACCTTCATGCTCCTCCAGTTATAGCCATTAATGTATCTCCTATTCCCTTTCGCTCACCACTGGTAGCCTTGTTTTCATCTATCTTGGTTGTATATTCCGGAGGTCCATCAATTAGTACGTCAGCCACCCCACTCCCTTCCCTTCATAAGACCTAACGTTGAGTACAATTGTTGTTATCAGCCCTGATGAATCGTGTCTGATAACATCTCTGTCATCAGGGCAGATATCAAGGTGCCAGATAATAACACATGACTATAACGGAAAAACATGGAAATTAAAAACCAAGCTGCTTTAGAAAGTGATATTTGATGGTAAAGCGTGTTTTTCTGTTCTTCGAGATAATGTTGGGGATCAGAAGTCTGAATGTTTTTGGTCATTTCAAGTATTAAACACACAACCAGAGTCCAAGGTTCCAGCTACTCTTTCCTTGAAATGGTTTCTAGCTTCCTTTTCTTAGCAGCCAGTGTGCCAGTTTAAAACCAAATGAAGGACGGTTTTATTCTTTATGCCAACAGCTGGAACGAATAGGGATGAGACCAACAAACTCATTAAAAGATACAACATGGGATCAGGACATCGATCCCATTGTGCCGGTGCCATCTCTCTGAATGAGCTTTCTAATTCTACTTTCTATGTCTCGTAGCCCCACAATTATCGTTTTTTAAGTAATTATCCTATTCCCTTTTGGAAACTGTCATCAAACCTCTTTCTACTATTCTTCCAGGTAATAGATTTCAGGTCGGAACAACTCACTGAGTGAAAACAATTATCCCTCACCATCTCTTTGGCTCACCTCACACAAGACCTTAAGGAAGAAAGAATTTCCATTTATATATTGTATCTTGAGGACATACTGTAGTACTTAAAGTAAAGAATTTTATTTTTGAAGTTTAAGCTTTATTTCCCTCATGAAAGCAAAGGATCCTGCCAGTTTGTATCCAAGAATGTCTACAAAAATAGAACAAATGAATATCCAGACAATTTGTTTTCCATGATGTTGGCTGGGAACAATGTTGGCTGGGACACTGGAAGGACTCTCGATTCTTATTACAACAGTGCAATGGAATGTTTAATATCCAACAGAACAAGCACACAGGGCTTCAATTTAAGACTTTCTCCAAAGGGCAGGACGTTTGACAATTAATAACATTGCACAGAACTGTTAATCGAATCTTACAGCCCTGAGGGACATCTTTCCCCAGATCCCTGCATTTTTACCCCAGTATTTATCCAATTATCATTTTTTTAACTGCTATTAAATCTGCTTCCAGCAGTCTTTTAAGCAGTGAATCTCAGATCAGAACAACTTGATATGTTAAAACAAAATATACTCTTCTACCCTCTGGTTCTTTTGGCAATTATCTTACATCTATGTCCTCTGGATAGTGACCCACATGAAATAAAATATTTCCTGTATTTCCTGGTATATATCATGACTGTTGAACTTGAAGTGCTTTGACAACGCATTCCTTGTGTCCACAATTTGAAACTTTATAAAATGAATAAAAGCATAGAATGTGTCTCCGGCAGGTAACGTAAACCTTCAGTCTGAAGAAGGATTTCGGCCCGAAACGTTGCCTATTTCCTTCGCTCCATAGATGCTGCTGCACCCGCTGAGTTTCTCCAGCATTTGTGTACCTTCGATTTTCCAGCATCTGCAATTCCTTCTTAAAAACGTTAACCTCATTGCTGGTTCGAAGTTTCATCCAATTGTGCCCAATGTCCTGAGCCAAGCAAGGATGTAAACTGGCCATGATTGCAGGTCCTTATTCGTATATATGGTGATCGCTGTAGGAATGCGCTGTTGTACAGAAGCTGCCAGACTCCCCGGCCACCACCACCATGTCTCCTGCAGGCACCTAAAAAGTCGCCTAAGTGGGACAGGCCCATTAGACTTAAATATAGCAAGAAAAACAGTTATGGGCCTGTCCCACTTAGATGACTTTTTAGGCGACTGCAGGAGACTATGCAGTCGCCACATGGTCACCACATGTTCACGGGTAGTTGCCAGGAAGTCGCCTTCATGGTCGTGAGGTCCCGCATTCTGGGAACTAGTCGCGGCCTCATTATGGTCACCGCAGATTTTTCAACATTTTGAAAAATTAGTGGCGACCAGAATGAAGCTGCCATGGAGAGTAGCGAGAATTCTCGTGCCGTAGGTGGGTCGCCAGGAGGTCCTAGTGGGTTGCCAGGAGCTCGAAGGTTCTCTTAGATTCACGTAGGTTGTAGCCGATGCTGACTGGTGAATTTCATTGGCTCATTGGGGGAAAAAAAACGTAAGCAGTAGTTTTCAGAACCAAGGATAACCGACCGGTAATGTTAAATGTCCGCCGAGTTTCACAGCCGTGTATCTCTGGCTTCTTAAAAGTTGTCTGCCCTCCTTCTCTCCCCCCCCCCCCCTCTCCCCCCTACACTGTGCTTTGATTGCAGCACCAATCTTCCTGTTCATCGTGGTGAGTGTCTGTATCACCTTGGCTTTGCACCGTGTGAATTTCAGTCAGACAGCACTCCCCCCGCTTGCCATGTCCCCCGCCTGCATAACGGGCTGGTGAAGGAAGCGATGTGTGTGTGTGTGTGTGTGTCTCTCTCTGACAGTCGCCGTTCCAGTTGCCGGTTTTTCAGGCACACATGCACACACGCCTGAAAAATCGCCTGTGGGACAGGCCCATTAATGTTTCAGCTCCTAGACCCGTTATCCGATGCAGCCTGATCTGCTGAGTATTTCCAGCATTTGCTGCTTTTATTTCAGATTTCCAGCTTTGATGCTGGATATTTGGTTTTGTTTCGAAAGGTACTTCACAGCAGTAAGGAACCCAGGATTTGTCAACAGAAAAAGAGAAGGATGAGTTTGTACGAGCACTTTTGGAAGATGGCATTGAATAGGAAACTAGATAAGTTAGCAGTAACACTCTTGCTTCTGAATCAGAAGGTGGTTCTGCTCCTGCTCCAGCTAGTTCAACATAAAATCGAGGTTGGTGCTTCCAGTACAATGCTGTGTGGGATGTTGAGCTGTCAAAGATGTCATCAATAAAATGTGAAATGCAGAACTCTCTCTGCCCTCTCAGGTGGGTGTAAAGGCTCAAGACACAATTCTGAAGAAGAGCAGGGAGCTCCCCCTGGGACCTGGCTGACATTTATCGCTCAGCAGATTACATGGTTGGTATTTGATTGCTCTTTATGTGTAAATTGACTTCCACATTTACAATAGTGACCAGATTTCCAGAGTGCTTTGTCGGCTCTAGTATTCTTTGAAATATCATTGAAGGTGAGAGTAAAAAACACCATTTGTTATCACAGATTTTGACTGATGCGCTCCTTGGTTATTGTAACAAGCTTTATTTTTTAATTGCAAGAAGCTGAAATGCCTGTTTCATGTTTCATATTTTATCATCTTTCTGCATAGAGAGAAAAATAAACAAATAATATAATTCAATTGATTCATCTCCAAATGAAACTATTGGGAAATGTAGAAATGAATTATGTTCATTAAGTCCTTTACCCAAGATCAAGTAAATCTTCTTTCTATTTTTGTTTCAAAGCACAAATATGGCCACACTCAGAGTGGGAATGCACCCTAGTGTCTGGGCCTAGGAACTCTCATCTACACATTAAGTACATAAGTTCATGTCATAGGAGCAGAATTAGGCCATTTGGCCCATTCCATCATGGCTTATCTGTTTCCCTCTCAACCCCATTCTCTTGTCTTCTGATCGTAGCCTATGACACACTTACTAATCAAGAACCTATCAATCTCCATTTTAAAAATACCCAAAGACTTGACTTCCACAGCTGTCGTTTGCAATGAATCCCACATAATTCACCACCCTCTGGCAAAATAAATTCCTCCTCATCTCCTTTCTAAAGGTACGTCTTTTTATTCTGAGTGTGCCCTCTGGTTCTAGACTCTCCCACTAGTGGAAATTTCCTCTCCACATCCACTCTATCCAAACCTTTCTTTATTTGGTGATTTTCAATGAGATACCCTCTCATCCTTCTAAACTCCAGCAAGTACAGGCCCAGAGTTTTCAAACGCTCATCATACATTAACCCAGTCATCCCCGGGATCATTCTCGTAAACCTTTTCTGGATGCTTTCCAAAGCCAGCACATCCCTCCTCAGATATGGGGCTCAAAGTTTCGAGTTTCACTGAACCTTAATTGGCACACGTGACAATAACTGACCTTTGAACCTTTAAAAGCTACTCACAATACTCCAAATGCAGTCTGACCAGTGCTCTATAAAGTGTCAGCATTATATCCCTGATTTTATATTCTAGTCCTCTCAAAATGAATGCTGACATTGCATTTTCCTTCCTTACAACCAATTCAACCTGCAAATTAACATTTTAGAAATCCTGCACCAGCACTCCCAAGTCCCTTTGCACCTCCGATTTCTGAATCCTCTCCCCATTTAGAAAATAGTCTTCGCCTTTATTCTTACTGTCAAAGTGCATGACAGCACACTTTACAAAGCTGTATTCCGTCTGCCACTTCTTTGCCCACATTACCAACCTGCCCAAGTCCTTCTGCAGATTCCCTGCTTCCTCTACAGTTTAGTTTAGTTTATTGTCACGTGAACTGAGGTATAATGCAAAGCTTTTTTGTTGCGAGCTATCCAGTCAGTGAAAATACTCCACATGATTACTATCAAGCCGTCCACAGTATATAGATACATGATAAAGGGAATAGTGTTTAGTGCAAGATAAATTCCATTAGTCCGATTAAAGATTGGCCAAGGGTCTTCAATGTGGTAGATGGCAAGTCAAAACCCCTCTCTAGTTGGTGATAGAATGGTTCAGTTGCCCGATAACAGCTGGGAAGAAACTGTCCTGAATCT
This sequence comes from Amblyraja radiata, assembly GCF_010909765.2. Taxonomy (NCBI): domain Eukaryota; kingdom Metazoa; phylum Chordata; class Chondrichthyes; order Rajiformes; family Rajidae; genus Amblyraja; species Amblyraja radiata. The sequence goes on along the minus strand of NC_045962.1, from coordinate 45,624,725 downwards.
GGAGATATGTGTTTTCACACTTTTGTACAGTCCCTCTGGCCTGATGGGAGAGGGGAGAAGAGGGAGTGACCGGGATGAGATTGGTCCTTGAATATGTTGGAGGCCTTGCCGAGGCAACATGAAGTGCAGATGGAGTCAATGGAAGGAAAGTTGGTTTAGGCTACGTCCACAACTCTGCAATTTCTTGTAGTCTTGGATGGAGCTGTTCCCAACCCATGCTACGAACCATCACACAAAATAATGTTTCCTACGGCGCATCATGGTTATTTGAAACCTGTTCTTTTCATATATTTTTAATAATGTAATAGGAGAAATTGGAGAATATGCAATATACACAGAAGGACTGAAAAAAAAACTGCTGGAGGGACTCAGCAGGTCAGGCAGTATCTACGGAGGGAAATAGACAGAAGATGTTTCGGGTCAAAACTCTTCCTCTGGACTCATAATCCAGCACCTGCATTCTCTTTCATTTCCAAAGATGGAAATAACTACATTAAAGGCAAAAGCATTCTACTGTGACTCAGTGGGGCAGTGAATAGCCAAGCAGTAGAGGATAACAAGAGGCCAAGTCTGGCTCTTGGACCACGCTATGCCGGAAGTGGAAGGGGTTGTCCTGGAAATGCCCTAAGCAATCTGATAAAATAAAGGTGTCCAAGGTTTCTGCTCTTGATCAATGTCTAGTGGTTTCCCCTGGAAATGTATGTATACCTCTTGATGATATGTTCATCAGCGATGCCCCTTTCCAGTTGCGTGCCTGGATAATGCTCACTCATATGGTCAAGCAATGGGTATTTGGGTAGAACACTAGAGGGTCGATATGAAGCTGAGCCCCTGCAAGGTCAGCAAATTTAGTGGAGACGAGGAAAGCAAAATTGGCAGAAGAAGAAAGGATAAATTCAATCAGATTTCAGTGCTTGCTCATTGTGCAGAAAGGTTGAAAAGCAATATAAAGACCAGTTCTGGGAGACTATCTTTTTCATTAGTGCCTAATTTTGTAGGTTTTGATCTGAGTGACAATGCAATTGTTTGGGACAAATGGACTAATCAGGAAATCACACTCCCCATGTGATTAACTGTTCAATAGATGTAATAAGAGAGTCTTTTTTTTATTGGATCACCACTGTCCTTCTCTCAAACAGTCCAATTAGCGCAGCAGTTGCGCTAATGCAGTGAGATGGCAGAGGTGGAAGTTCTTTAATCAGTTACATATCATGTGGATCTTCATCACGACCCATGCATTATAACAAAATGTAATTAATTCCTGATGTGCTTTTATCCAGGGAGTATATTTAACACTTTTTATTACAACTCATTCTCCAGTTGAGTTTTTTAATAAAATAATACCGTTTAAAAATGTAAGTTTCACATTCCTCGTTGGGTCTCGCCTGCACTATGTCCCATCGATATCAGCTGGAAGCTTTTACTGAATTAAAAACATGAGAAAAATGTTATTGTTGAAACATGCTGGCAGGACTGTAACAATATGCCCACAGAAATGTCACCCTGAATATAATCAGCACCTCCAACCTGTGGAAAAAGCAACCTACATAGAATGAAGGAATGGAAAGGCTTTGGACTTCGGACAAAAAGCAGTGGTGTTACAGTGTAATTCTGGTTCAATTTGATATCCATGTACTTGGAATGCATTGCTGTGCAACAGAAAATAATACTGTGGCTGAGTAATGGCCAACATATCTGGAAAGGTTCGGATTCGAACTGAGCATTAGTGGTGAGGGAGATTGTAAACTGTGCAGAGAGGGAGACTGTAAATTGCATTGTGAAATGGAGATGAAAGCAGCTTAGTGAGTGAGATTGATGTCTGTACACACAACTATGTGGCCAAATTCAGCTCTAACTCCATCTACAAGTTTGCAGATGACGCCACTGGTGAGTGAACAACGGGATCACAAACAATGATGAGACAGAGAAATGGAACGAGATACAAAACTTAGTAACATAGTGTCCGGATAGTAACCCTTTCCCTCGGTATCTGCAAGATGAAGGAGCTAGTTATTGACTTCAGGAAGCATGGTGGAGTCCAGCATCAATGGTGGCGAAGTGGGAATGATTACGTGCTGCAAGTTCCCTGGTGTTAATATTACCAAACACCTGTCATGGACCAACCACATTGATACGACAGCCAAAATGACACACCAACGCATCTACTTCCTGTGGAAATTCAGTATGACTCTTACAAACTTCCACAGATGCACCATAGAAACATACTGTTGAGTTGCATCACAGCCAGGTTTGGGAACAGCTCTGTCCAAGACAGCAAGAAATTGGGGAGAATTGTAGATGTAGCCCAGTCCATCACACAGACCGGACATCCCACTATTAACTGCATCTACAATTTATACAACCTCAGAAAGACTCATAAAGAACAGAAGCTTGAAAGTGCACACTACCAGACTCATGAACAACTTCTTTCAGGCTTCTAAATGGCCCTTCAGATGACACCATAAGCTAGGTTACTATCCAATTCATCTCTACCCCATTGTGGACATTGGACTTTGTCTACGGCACTGATGCACTACAATGCTGAGAAATATATTCTACACTCTGTATCTTGCCCTTTGCTCTATCTATTGTACTTGAGTTTAGCTTGATTGTATTTATGTATAACATATTTGATCTGTTTGGATAGCATGCAAAACAAAGCTTTTCACTGTACCTCAGTACATGTGATAATAATAAACCTAAAGCCAGTCTGAAAGTGGAGACAGCATAAGAGGAATACTGCAGATAACAGAGTGAGAGATAGAGGGAGACCAGAGGCAGACAGATAGGGAGGTTGAAAGCAGTACAGAGGAGGAGTCAGTAGGTAGACAAAAAGATAAACCACAGGCAGTACAAAGAGGGAGCCTAGATCTGTAGAGTGGGAGACTGTAGGCAGTACAGAGGGAGAGATTGTAGGCTGTAGATTGAGAGAAACCACAGACAATAGAGAGGGAAATTATAGGCAGGACACAAAAGGAGAAATGATATGTGCTGTAACTGGATGGTTGGAAGCATTTGGTAACCACATGTGCATGGATAAGAGTTAAAGCAACTGAACCTGTTAACAAAAAAGCTCCAAATGTCCTAGATAGTTGCAAGTCAACTCAATCAGCAGTTCGTTCCTTCCCCCCCCCTGGCAATAGCCCGATTATGCTTTTGTGAAGTAGATAGAAGAAGTATTTGTGTTCCCTGTTGGTTGCTTGCATTTGGAATAGCCACACGAGATCTTTGAGTAGCTCCGAATGAACTCAAGGATTGAAAGAGTTAATTTTTGTGGACTGGTTGCACTTGGCTTCCATTCCGATGCATCTGGAAGCATGGAGGACAACTTAATCAATGTAGTCAAAATGATTAAGGGATTTGAAAAAGCAACTGTAAGAAAACAATTTCCTCTTCTGGGGAATTCGGAACAAAAGATCCATAATCTTAAGATTAGAACTTGGCCATTTAAGATGGAAATCAGGAAGTATTTCTTCATTCAAAGGGCAGGTTATGCTTCAAGAAGTTTGGTAACTGGGCTAATTGGAGTCTTCAAGACCAAGAATTGTTGATTTTTAATAGTTAAGGCCCTGAAAGGATGTAGACTAAAGGTGGTTAATTGATGTGTGTTGATCTTAATAGCTTTTACTGTTTCAAATTTTCTGAAATTGGCAATGGGTCACACTGGTAAATGGCGTTTAATGTAATGTTGAGAAAGCTATTGTGAGTTGCATTGAGGAAAGAATCTAGCCAGTGATCTGGTTTCTGGCCACCAGCAACTCATACCTGGTGGTATGTTGAATGCTGGTATTTTCTGTGCCAATGAGGTCAGTACCTGTTGGTGGAATAGTTTTGGGATGCACCATCACATAGATAAATAAGATTGCATCAGAATTTGTTCAATTCCTCGCACCTATGACCTATGTTTAATCTAAATCTGAATCAGCAATACTCATTCTTGTTTACCCAAAGGATTGCAACATTTCAGGAAGACAGCTCATCAGGCAATACGGGATGGGCAATAAATGCTGGCTTAGCCAGCAATACTAAGACATTGAAAAATGAATTTAAATGATTCTTTTATGTCTTTGCTTTACCCATCTATGTAACGTTTCTATGGTCTTGGACACTCAGAGAATTCTGCACTCCTCCAGTCATGGCCATATGTCTTCCTTCAATTTTCATCCATGCCTGCAGATGTATATGCTCTCGGTTTTAGAAACACCCATCTTTCCACCATTCATTAAGACCCTCCTTAAAACGTATGTATTTGACCATGCTAGCAGGTGGTTAGGTACACAAAGCACCTTGAGATAAAACATTGTGTTCAAGGTGCAATATAAATGCAAGTATTTGTTGTGGGTGTGGATGAGGTGCTGGCTGCCTGAACAAAATAGAATCATACTCTAAAATGAGTCGTGTGGCACGGTGACGCAGCAGTAGAGTTGCTGCTTTACAACCAGAGACCAGGGTTCGATCCTGATTACGAGTGCTGTCTGTGTGGAGTTGGTACATTCTCCCCATGATCGCGTGGGTTTTCTCCCACACTCCAAAGACCTGCAGGTTTGTCAGTTAATTGGTTTCTGAAAAAATTGTAAATTGTCCCTAGTGTGTAGGATAGTACTAGTGTATGGGCGATCGCTGGCTGGCGCAGACTCAGTTGGCCGAAGGGCCTATTTCCGCAGTGTATTTCTAAACTAAAATAAGCTAAACAAAAAAATATTACACATGATCCACGACCAGTTTAGATACAAGAAAACAAGTGTTACCAACTAGAGCTTTGACCATTATTAGCCATAATCACAGTCTGAGAAGCACAGCATCATACAGTGCAGACAGAGGTTATTCTTTCCCCTGATGCAGAAAGACCTTTCCAATTAAAACTACTCCCAGCCGTTTTATATAGAGCTGACAAAATTCTTCTTTATATTTAATTCCTTCATGAGAATTTCTAGCTAACCTTCAACTATGAGCCCATCAACCAATGAAATCCAGATTAAAACAACTTGCAGAGTAAAACAATGTTTTCTCATCTCCTCCTGGTGTTGTTTTGCCAATTATCGTAAGTTAACAACTAACATTCCTCCAGCCACTGGAACAAGTTTCTTCCCATCAAACTCCTCATAGTTTTGATCACGCATTAGATCTCCCTTTAAATTTTGTTTCAAGAAGAATAATTGTGATTTCTCCAATATATCCAAGCAGCAATTGCACTCTGCATTCCCTCCATGCCATTTTCCAATATAATAGCAGATGATACTTCATTAAGTTTGCCATAAGGCCTTTTGGAATATTCTGAGATTCCAAAAAAGAATGACATAAATGTAAGTCTCTCTTTTATGACATTTTTGCATAAGTGATGTCCAGAATTGAACACAGTACCCCAGGTAGGAACTATTGGTTAATTTGTTAAGGTTTATCATCTGCAACAAGATGATGTGTGTCTTTAATGGAAGTTCTTATAAGACTTAATCCGGCCTCTGTCTCCTTTACTGCATTAACTGCTGTGGCTGTGGATAAACAAAGTCACAAAGGAGATTAGAAAATCAGCAAATGATATTCCTTCCAAGGGCTTTACATCAAAGGCACCTGGGACTTTTACACAGCCATGGTACTAATGTCTTAATCACTCAAAACCCTGATCGCTTAATACTTCCAGCTTTCATCTCTTAAAGCCTGTAAAAAATATTTAGAAATTCAGCGTCTCCATTCTAACTCCAACCCACCCCCTCTATCCAAATAATATTGCAACTGATGACGCGGTGATTAAGGACTTCAGCAGAATCTGGTTTGATGTCAAAGTATTAAAAAGGAATAAGAATGGACCAGCTGAAATAAATCCATAATGACTTGAGGACATTTTTTGAGATAATGTTTTAATTTGCTGTACACTCTTGTAATTGGGAGCACACAGCTTGAAAGGATGGTGGAAACAGGTTTAACTCAATACAAGGTGTATACTTTTTCAGAGGTTTGGGGAAAGGTAAAGGAGCAAGACTAATTGAATAATATCTATAAAGAACAGGCATAGACCTGATGGGACAAATAACCTTTTATTTCATTTTACATGGAGCCTTCACCCTTAAACTTCGACGGGGATTGACGGGGATAAATATTTAAAAAGGGGAAATCTGCTGCCAGTGCGCCCATTTCTGGCTCAAAAAGTAGGTCATAGTCACACTGCATGGAAACAGGCTCCTTGACGAATTTTACCCTGCCGACCAAGATGTTCCATCTTAGCTAGTCGCATTTACTTGTGTGTGGATCTTATCCCTCCAAATCTTTCCTATTAGTGTACCTGTTCAAATATCTTTTAAATGTTGTTGTTGTTGTACCTACCTCAAATACTTCCTATAGCAGCTCATTCTATATTTCCACCACCCATTCTGCGAAATAGTTAGCCCTCAGGATCTCTGACTGATGAAGACCAATGTGCCAAAATCCTTTCTCATCATCCCGTCTACCTGCGATGACACTTTCACGGAACTATATACATCCTCCTAGATCTCTCTGCTCCACAACACTCCTCAGGGACCCACTGTTCACTGCGAACCTGGTTTGACTGCCCTAAATGCAACATCACATACTTATCTAAATTATCTTCAATTATCTAACTAGAGGAGTTGAGTAAAGGAGCAAAGAGGTCCTTCTGCAGTTGTATAGGGCCTAGTGAGACCACACCTGGAGTATTGTGTGCAGTTTTGGTCCCTTAATTTGAGGAAGGACACTCTTGCTATTGAGGGAGTGCAGCGTAGGTTTACAAGGTCCATTCCCGGGATGGCGGGACTGTTATATGCTGAGAGAATGGAGCGGCTGGGCTTGTATACTCTGGAGTTTAGAAGGATGAGAGGCGATCTTATTGAAACATATAAGATTATTAAGGGTTTGGACACGCTAGAGGCAGGAAACATGTTCCCAATGTTGGGGGAGTACAGAACCAGGGGCCACGGTTTAAGAATAAGGGGTAAGCCATTTAGAACTGAGACGAGGAAACACTTTTTCACACAGAGAGTTGTGAGTCTGTGGAATTCTCTGCCTCAGAGGGCGGTGGAGGCCGGTTCCCTGGATACTTTCGAGAGAGCTAGATAGGGCTCTTAAAGATAGCAGAGTCAGGAGATATGGGGAGAAGGCAGGAACGGGGTACTGATTAGGGATGATCAGCCATGATCACATTGAATGGCGGTGCTGGCTCGAAGGGCTGCATGGCCTATTCCTGCACTTATTGTCTATTGTCTATTGGTCATTCCTCAGGCCATGTGTCCAACTGATCAAGACCCCGCTGTAATTCTTGATAACGATTTTCACTGTATATCATGCCACCTATTTTAGTGTCATCTGTTAAATTACTAATCATGCCTTGTACAAGAATAGTTTACAAGAATAAGAGCAGATCTCATTAAACATCCTTACAAGGTTCAACAGGCTGGGATATTCCCCATGGCTGGGAGAGCCAGAAGTTACATTTGCAGAATAAGAGAACTGAAATAAGGAGAACTTTCCTCCAAACCTAAGGAGTTCTCTATCACTGAAGACTGTAGACATCAATTTGTTGAATATATTGAAGGAGATAATTAGATTGTAGCTATGAAAGTCACCAAGAGATATGGGGAAGGACTAAAAATTTGTTGATTATGATAATTAGCCACATTCACATTGAATGACAGGCCGACGAAACAACCCACTCTTTCCACTGGGCTTCTGTGTGAAATTCAAAAGTGATTAATTGGCTAAAAAATGCCCTATGATCAAGAAAATGCCTAAATAAATGCCAATCTTTCATTTTCTTCAATATCTGGTGCAATGATGTGGAAATAATAGCTGGAATCCTCAATCCTATTTGCTGATCCCGGAAGAATGCTACAAAGTGCTTGGGTAGCATGAAGAAATTGGGTGAGATGAATGTTCTGATCAAAACATATCAAGCTGAAACATTAGCTCAGGTTTTATCACCACAAATGCTGTCCAACTTGTTGAATATTTCCAATGTTCTCTAAATTATTATAACAGATGTTATGGGTTGGATGTGATGCTACTGTGGTCTTAAAGCTTGTCAACAATAATTTTCCAGAGTAATCCTTGAAAAATGAATGGATTCTGCTCTGAACACATTAAACTATATCCTACTCACCCACAACACTCATCTATGCTGACCCAAATTGGTTCCCAGATCTGAAATATGGATATCTAATACTCTCTTCCCTCCCTACCTCCATGATCGCCTCCAGTGGAAAATGGACAAGTGGAAAATCACCTCCACTAGGAAAATAGACAAGGGAGAGCCATTGGATGTAGTGTACCTGGACTTTCAGAAAGCATTTGATAAGGTCCCACATAGGAGATTAGTGGGCAAAATTAGGGCACATGATATTGGGGGTAGAGTGCTGACATGGATAGAAAATTGGTTGGTAGAAAGAAAACAAAGAGTAGGGATTAACGGGTCCCTTTCAGAATGGCAGGCAGTGACTAGTGGGGTACCGCAAGGCTCGGTGCTAGGACCGCAGCTATTTACAATATACATCAATGATTTGGATGAAGGGATTCAAAGTAACATTAGCAAATTTGCAGATGACACAAAGCTGGGTGGAAGTGTGAACTGTGAGGAGGATGCTATGAGAATGCAGGGTGACTTGGACAGGTTGGGGGAGTGGGCAGATGCATTGCAGATGAAGTTTAATGCGGATAAATGTAAGGTTATCCATTTTGGTATCAAAACAGGAAGGTAGATTACTATCTGAATGGCGTCGTTGGGAATAGGGGAAGTGCAACGGGATCTGGGGGTCCTTGTTCATCAGTCTATGAAAGTAAGCATGCAGGTACAGCAGGCAGTGAAGAAAGCAAATGGCATGTTGGCCTTTATAACAAGAGGAGTCGAGTATAGGAGCAAAGAGGTCCTTCTGCAGTTGTACAGGGCCCTAGTGAGACCACACCTGGAGTATTGTGTGCAGTTTTGGTCCCCTAATTTGAGGAAGGACATTCTCCCTATTGAGGGAGTGCAGTGTAGGTTTACAAGGTTAATTCCCGGGATGGCGGGACTGTCATATGCTGAGAGAATGGATCGGCTGGGCTTGTACACTCTGGAGTTTAGAAGGATGAGAGGGATGAGATTGAAACGTATATGATTGTTAAGGGTTTGGACACGCTAGAGGCAGGAAACATGTTCCCAATGTTGGGGGAGTCCAGAACCAGGGGCCACAGTTTAAGAATAAAGGGTAAGCCATTTAGAACGTAGACGAGAAACACTTTTTCTCACAGAGAGTTGTGAGTGTGGAATTCTCTGCCTCAGAGGGCGGTGGAGGCCGGTTCTCTGGATACTTTCAAGAGAGCTAGATAGGGCTCTTAAAGATAGCAGAGTCAGGGGATATGGGGAGAAGGCAGGAAGGGGGTACTGATTGGGGATGATCAGCCATGATCACGTTGAATGGCGGTGCTGGCTTGAAGGGCCGAATGGCCTACTCCTGCACCTAGAGTATATTGTCAGTGCCACAATTTGCATCTGACACCCAAGCCATCCCTTTCTCCGACTGTCCTCTTTTGTATTGCCCCTTCCTTCAGCTCACCATTTTAGCTATGTCTTTAAATGCTACTCCAGCCACTTAATTTCCTTCCCACCCTCTCTTTCGCCCACTCCTTGAAACTAATTTTGTTCGACAAGTTTCTGATCATATGTAATAATATTTTCTTTTGGCTCAGTATCCCATATCATTGAATTAGATGGACTGATTTTCCATGTTTTTTTTAAAGTGTATTTCTGTCTTCTGCCTCCCTAATTTCCTCATGCCTACCATGGGTGGTCACAGCTTCAATTCACCTCTGAAATTTCCTCCCAAAGCTTCGCTTCCTCTCTCCCTTTAAAATTTTCCCCAGGGGAACCAGAACCATGTTTATTGTGGAGTGCTGAAAGCCATTTGACAAAGTTTTTAAACCAGCAATCATTGTGAGTCTTGCATAAAATCTAACTCTTTGATCAAGCCTTAAGTCACCTTTTCTAAAAAGCTCCTTAGTTAATCAGTTGAAGTTTATTTTATAATGCTCTTGAAGTGCATTGGGATGTTTTCTATGTTGGTGACATTATAACTATGAACATTGATGTCAACTGTTATTTTTTTTTTGGAGAATGGGGAAGAAAATTTGATGGGAAATGCAGAGGGGAATATTAAAACTAAACTTCATCCTCAACAATTCACAACTAATGTGAGGGAAATAAAAATAAATCCATCTGCTTTATATAGAATGCAGTATTCCAGGAAAAGCCATATTCCCTACAGCAACGGTAATCTGATAAACCAGCAGATAGCAATACAACTAAACCTCTTAAAGACCCGAACAGCGAGACCACCTAGCTAGAGACACTGGCTGTCAACAGTATTTAAATTGAAAGGCTTTGGAACTCCCATGAGCTCACTGTTCTCTGAACAGATGGAGTCCACTTGCACTCGTGGGGCAGAGGGACGGAAACATGCAAGAATACTCACTCACTCACCTTGCATGTTGACAGATATTTTCTATCTCTGTATTTATCAGGCAAGATGTACCTTAATCTTTGGCTTTGCTTGTCTCATTCTGGTTTTTGACAGCAAAGATGGAAAGCACATTGAAAGGGTTTTAATGACATCAGAAGTTCTTTAAGCACTTCACATCCAATAAAGTTCGTGTTATAAAAGGGATACACAGCAGACAATACTTTCACACCAAAATCTCATCCATAGTGATAGGCACATACTCTGTATGACTGGTTAAAGGATCTACATAGGGCATGATATCAGGGATGTTCTTTTTCAAAATGGTGCAAAAGGATCTTTCATAAAGATTTCAGAGAGCACATAAAGTTTGGTGTCGCGTTTCATCTAAAAGGGTCTAGAGTTCAAATGTACAGCGCTCTGGGTCTGGCTACTTGACCTGAATGCAATGGTACTTGGCTAAAAATATTACGTCCTCCGGCTTGGCTCACATCAGCTGGACTGTTAATAACCTAGTGAGTGTTCAGAGTAGAAGAGTGGTTTGTATTTCTCAATGCACAGATCTTGACTACCTGACCCAACTGAACACTATGGATTGGATTATATTATATGCAAGGAAAACCTATAACATTCCTCCAATGAAGCTCTGGTATAAGTAGTCTACACTTTAAACTCTGGTGGGCCTAAATTTGCAAATGGCAGCATAACTTTGCATGGCACTAGTTTGAAGAAGAGCATAGAAACTGCTCCTCATATCCTCGCTGATATTTGTCTCTCAGTCAGGTTGCCGAAAACCGATTCAGTGGGCTTTGATTTTAGGAATGATTGATTTTTTTGAACCCACAAATACATTTCTGGCAGGCTGCTGCCCAATGAGGTGTGTTTAGAGCAGTAGTCAACTTCCTCAGCCAACTTCTCCTGGGACTGAATCAGTATCAGTTTGGATCTGTAAAAGCTGCTTCACTCCCTCCACCAAGAGGGTTATCAAAGCTGCATACAATCATTTGCACGTCTGCCTGTAACTAATCAGTATACTTCTGAAACATTGCATATTCCAAGGACACAGGAATTATGCAAGTTGCGGCATACTTGGAAAGTTGGCTAGACCATAAATTAGGTTAATGTCTACTTATACCCTCTGAGAGAGGAGTTGGTATGTGTTCTTCCTGTATGTTGCATTGCAGTAACAAAGAGAGAAGCTGGTGGGCTGGTGGTTATTGATTTCTGAGGGGGGGGGGGGGGAGGGGGGGCTGCGGCATCAAACTCACATTAACCACCCCCCAAACACACAGGTGGGGGGAGGTTGGACATCTGCGAGTATTGGGCATTGTGACATCACACAATGGAACGAATCAAAAGGCAGAAAGGCAGCCGGACGGCAGGCTCACAGTTTTATATGTTAACGGTGTTTGCAGGGGGGGGGGGGGGGTGAGAAGAGGGGAGGGAGGGGAGAGGAGGAGGAGGAAACGGGATAGATTTGGGAGGGAAAGGAGAGCGGGGTAGGGGGTGAGAGGTGGGGAGAGAGATGTGGGGGAGGGGAGGAGGAAGATGGGGAGGAGGGAGGGAGGGGGAGAGGGGTGGGGGAGAGAAGGGAAAGAATGGGGAGGGAGAGTGGAGGGGAAGGGGGAGAGAAGTGGAACAGTGGGGAAGGAGGAGGAGAGGGGTAGGGGGAGTGATGGAAGAGGGACAGAGGGATAGGGGGAAGGGGGTGGGGGGGAGAGGGAAGGGGGTGGGGTAGAGAGGAAAGGGGGGTGGGGGAGAGAGGGATGGGAGAGGGAGAGGGGTGAGGAGAGGGAGAGGGGGAGGAGAGAAGGGGGAGAGAAGTGGAAGAGTGGGGAGGGAGGGAGGGGTAGAGGGAGTGGTGGAAGAGAGACGGGGGAGTGGTGGAAGAGGGACAGAGGGGAAGGGGTGGGGGAGAGAGGGGAAGGGAGGGGAATAGAGGGGTGGTGGAGGGAGAGGGGTGGGGTAAGGGGATAGAAGTGGAAGAGTGGGGAGGGAGGGGTAGGGGGAGTAGTGAAAGAGGGACAGAGGGGTAGGGGGAAGGGGGTGGTGGTAGAGAGGGAAGGGGGGTGGGGGAGAGGGATGGGTGGGAGAGGGAGAGGGGTGAGGAGAGGGAAACATAGAAGCATAGAAATTAAGTGCAGGAGTAGGCCATTCGGCCTGCACCACCATTCTATATGATCATGGCTGATCATCCAACTCAGTATCCTGTACCTGCCTTCTCTCCATACCCCCTGATCCCTTTAGTCACAAGGGCCACATCTAACTCCCTCTTATATATAGCCAATGAACTGACCTCAACTACCTTCTGTGGCAGAGAGTTCCAGAGACTCACCACTCTGTGTGAAAAATGTTTTCCTCATCTCAGTACTAAAGGATTTCCCCTTTATCCTTAAACTGTGACCCGCTTGTCCTGGACTTCCCCAACATCGGGAACAATCTTCCTGCATCAGACAAGTGCAATTCAGCACTTTTCTCTTCACAAGCAAAGTCAGAATGACGGTTAGTGAAGAATCTGAATATCCGCTGAGCGTTCAGATGCTGTGCGCGCCTCCTGCACCAAAGGGGGGGGGGGGGGGGGAGCGTGTGTCGTCACACACAAAGATCTTGTAGCGGAGAGCTCCGCTATAAGATCTTTGGTCACATACTAAGCACGCGCCTCCACAAACAGATGAGCGTCTTCTTGAATGGAGAGCGCGTGGCCACCTCCACAAACAGTCACACACACTGAGGACCCGCCCCCACAAAAAATATTTTGTGAGGAAGGGGAGGAGGAGGGTGGAGAGGGAGAGGGGGAAGGGGGGGGGCGGGGAGAAGAGGATGGGGGAGAGAGGTGAAGGGGGGGGGGGAGGGGTTGGAGCGGGCGTGCATGAGTCGAGAGAAGAGAAAAGGGCAGAGAGAGAGAGAGAGGCTGGTACAACATCAAAAAAGCTGGATAAACTCAGCGGGTGCAGCAGCATCTATGGGCCGAAGGAAAAGGGCAACGTTTTTGGCCGAAACCCTTCTTCCGGGTTTCGGCCAAAAACGTTGACCATTCAATTCGCTCCATAGATGCTGCCACACCCGCTGAGTTTATCCAGCTTTTTTTATGTCTACCTTCGATTTTCCAGCATCTGTAGTTCCTTCTTAAAGACAGAGACTGTGCACGGTAAGGGAATGAGGAGGGAGAGGGGGAAGAGTGTGGAGGGAGGGGGAGAGTGGGATGGGAGGGGGAGAGGGGTGGGGAGAGAGAGTGGAAAGAGTGTGGGGGGGGGGAGGGGGGGAGAGAAGTGGAAGAGTAGGGAGGGAGGGAGGGGGAGAGGGGTAGCAGGAGTGGTGGAAGAGGGACAGAGGGGTAGGGAAAGGGGTGGGGGAGAGAGGGGAAGGGAGGGGGAGACAGGGGTGGAGGAGGGAGAGGGGTGGGGTAAGGGGAGAGGGAGGGGTAGGGGGAGTGGTGGAAGAGGGACAGAGGGGAAGGGGGCGGGAAGAGAGGGAAGGGGGGTGGGGTAGAGAGGGAAGGGGTGGGGGAGAGAGGGATGGAAGAGGGGTGAGGAGAGGGAGAGGGGGAGGAGAGAAGGGGGAGAGAAGTGGAAGAGTGGGGAGGGAGGGAGGGGTAGCGGGAGTGGTGGAAGAGGGACGGGGGAGTGGTGGAAGAGGGACAGAGGGGTAGGGGAAGGGGTGGGACAGTGAGGGGAAGAGAGAGGGGTGAGGGAGGGAGAGGGGTGGGGTAAGGGGAGAGAAGTGGAAGAGTGGGGAGGGAGGGGTAGAGGGACTGGTGGAAGAGGGACAAAGTGGTAGGGGAAGGAGGCGGGGGGAGAGAGGGCAGGGGGTGGGGTAGAGCGGGAAGGGGGGTGGGGGCGAGAGTGATGGGTGGGAGAGGGAGAGGGGTGAGGAGAGGGAAACATAGAAACATAGAAATTAAGTGCAGGAGTAGGCTATTTGTCCCTTCGAGCCTGCACCACCATTCAATATGATCATGGCTGATCATCCAACTCAGTATCATGTACCTGCCTTCTCTCCATACCCCCTGATCCCTTTAGCCACAGGGGCCACATCTAACTCCCTCTTAAATACAGCCAATGAACAGGCCTCAACTACCTTCTGTGCCAGTGAATTCCAGAGATGCACCACTCTCTGTGTAGGTATGTTGCAAAGCCTACCTGAAGCGTCGTTGAAAATCTGCCGTTGCAAGTGTGCGCGATTTTGGCGCCGTTTAGAGGGGGCGGGTTTAAAACGCGATTTTCTCTAGGCTGTTCAAATCGAAGATGTTCAGCCTAGTTAATTATTAACGAAAAATCGCTGGAAGACCCCGTCGCAAAAGCTATTATTAGTTTTAAAGGCCTCGTAAAATAGTTATAGTAGTTTAAAAATCAATCTCTAAACCCGCGACCGCCAGCAACCGCAGAGTCTCATAAAGCAAACAGCTGAAGTTAGGCTGTATATATTTACATTAAAAAGGGCTTCTAAAGAACCCTTTATACAAAGTTTAATATTGCGAGTAGCTCAATTTGGGCCCATTATATCGCGCAGTATTTTTCTGGGCATTTGGGGCACAAATCTACCGCAATGTGAACGTTCTAAACCAGCGCGTTCCACAGGGACCCACTAGAAAGCTGATTTAAATGGGCATTTATTTACAGCAATTGAACACTAAATTCCTTCCATTTGGCCTATAAATTAATGTAAATGAGATTTAAAAATCATGTTTTATTGTGAATTATTTGTGAATATTATTTGGACATTTAGGCTATTTAAAAATGTTAATCATTTATTAAGAAATGGATAGATGTTTAGATCTAGTAATTGAAGTCTGAAATTAGCTACAATTAGGTAACTAACTAATTATATGCTTTAATTTCAGGTCATCCAAGTAAGATTATTTTATATTTGTTTCAGAATGCTTCAATCTATGATAACTGAAAATTTCATTCAGTTTTCTTAATTTTTAAGAAAGTTATGGGCTTTTGACTGTTCAAGATCACAGCTTTTTTGTTATGTCCATAGAAAATCAATAGGGAACAAGATGCTCATTTCCGAGTATGAAAATGGCCATAACTTTTTAAATACTTGAGATATGAAAGTGAATTAGGTGTCAAATTAAACTTATTTTTATGCTTTATCTGATGGGATAAATTACAGACTTGATTTTTAAAATCTCAAAATTTTGTAACATTGCTACTGTGTGAAAAATGTTTTTCTCATTCGGTCGTAAAAGATTTACCCCTTATCCTTAAACTGTGACCCCTTGTTCTGGACTTCCCCAACATCTGGAACAATCTTCCTGCATCTAGCCTGTCCAACCCCTTAAGAATTTTGTAAGTTTCTATAAGATACCCCCTCAATCTTCTAAAATCTTGCGAGTACAAACCGAGTCTGGGTCTGATTCTATGGGTGAGATGCCAGTTTAAAAAAAAATATTTGGTGGGGGGGGAGGATTTGATTAAAAATGTGTACATAAACAAGACGAAATGTAATCAGGAGTTTCTATAAGATCCCCCCCCAATCTTCTAAAATCTAGCGAGTGCAAGCCGAGTCTATCCAGTCTTTATTCATATGAAAGTCCTGACATTCCAGTAATCAGTCTGGTGAACCTTCTCTGTACTCCCTCTATGGCAACAATGTATTTGAGCAATGGGCATTGTGACATCACACGATGGAACGTTCACCATTGGCTCGGGCTCCTGCAAAGGCATATGTAAATGGATCCATTCCGATTGGACATATGTGAGCATTGGGCATTGTGACATCACACGATGGAACGTTCACCAGGGGCTGGGGCTGGTGCTGCTTCTATGGGTGAGAAGCCAGTTTATTTTTGAAATATTGGGGGGGTGGGGGGGATGAAGGATTTGATTAAAAACGTGTACTTAAACACGACGAAATGTAATGAGGAGCGGATACTTAGAAAGAAATGTGAAATTTCTACCGAAATGGAAAAGATGTCGGCGATTCTGCGTCTGGTTTCGGAGTTGCAGTGAATCAAAGGAAGAAATGCAGTCGGAAGCCGTCCATGTAAATGGATCCATTCCGATTGGACATCTGCGAGCATTGGGCATTGCGATTGGACATCTGCGAGCATTGGGCATTGTGACATCACATGATGGGAACGAATCAAAAGGCAGAAAGTCAGCCGGACGGCAGCCGGACGGATGGGACGAGAGTTTTATATATTAACTAGACCAAGTGCAGACCCGTTGGGTCTGTTTCCCTAACGGCGTTTGCGGGGGGGGCTGCGGCATCACACTCACATTAACCACCCCCCAAACACACAGGTGGGGGGAGGGGAGGTGAGAAGAGGGGAGGGAGGGGAGAGGAGGAGGAGGAAACGGGACAGATTTGGGAGGGAAAGGGGAGCGGGGTAGGAGGTGAGAGAGGGGGATGGGGAGAGAGACGTGGGGGAGGGGGGATGGGGAGGGAGGGGAGGATGGAGGGAGGGGGAGAGGGGTGGGGGGAGAGAGGGGAAGGAGTGGGGAGAGAGGAGGGGGGAGGGGGGAGAGAAGAGGAAGAGTGGGGAGGGAGGAGGAGAAGGCTAGGGGGAGTGATGGAAGAGGGACAGAGGGGTAGGGGGAAGGGGGCGGGGGGAGAGAGGGAAGGGGGTGGGGTAGAGAGGGAAGGGGGGTGGGGGAGAGAGGGAAGGGGGGTGGGGGAGAGAGGGAAGGGGGTGGGGGAGGGATGAGGAGAGGGGGAGGGGGAGAGGAGTGGGGAGGGAGGGAGGGAGGGGTAGAGAGGTAGCGGGAGTGGTGGAAGAGGGATGGGGGAGTGGTGGAAGAGGAACAGAGGGGTGGGGGAGAGAGGGGAAGGGAAGGGAAGAGAGAGGGGTGGAGGAGGAAGAGGGGTGCGGTAAGGGGAGAGAAGTGGAAGAGTGGGGAGGGAGGGGTAGGGGGAGTGGTGGAAGAGGGACAGAGCGCTATGGGGGAAGGGGGCGGGGGAGAGAGGGAAGGGGGTGGGGTAGAGAGGGAAGGGGGTGGGGTAGAGAGGGAAGGGGGTGGGGTAGAGAGGGAAGGGGGGTGGGGGAGAGAGGGAGAGGGTTGAGTAGAGGGAGACATAGAAATTAAGTGCAGGAGTAGGCCATTCGGCCCTACAAGCCTGCACCACCATTCAATATGATCATGGCTGATCATCCAACTCAGTATCCTGTACCTGCCTTCTCTCCATACCCCCGATCCCTTTAGCCACAAGGGCCAGATCTAATTCCCTCTTAAATATAGCCAATGAACTGGCCTCAACTACCTTCTGTGCCAGTGAATTCCAGAGATTCACCACTCTCTGTGTGAAAAATGTTTTTCTCATCTCGGTCCTAAAAGATTTACCCCTTATCCTTAAACTGTGACCCCTTGTTCTGGACTTCCCCAACATCTGGAACAATCTTCCTGCATCTAGCCTGTCCAACCCCTTAAGAATTTTGTAAGTCTATAAGATATCCCCTCAATCTTCTAAAATCTAGCGAGTACAAGCTGAGTCTATCCAGTCTTTATTCATATGAAAGTCCTGACATCTCAGGAATCAGTCTGGTGAACCTTCTCTGTACTCCCTCTATGGCAACAATGTCTTTGTGCATTGGGCATTGTGACATCACACGATGGAACGTTCATCAGGGGCTGATTCTATGGGTGAGAAGCCAGTATTTTTTGAAATATTGGGGGGGGGGGGGGGGGGGGGCTGCGGCATCACACTCACATTAACCACCCCCCAAACACACAGGTGGGGGGAGGGGGTGAGAAGAGGGGAGGGAGGGGAGAGGAGGAGGAGGAAATGGGACTGATTTGGGAGAGAAAGGAGAGCGGGGTAGGGGGTGAGAGGGGGGGGGATGGGGAGAGAGGTGTGGGGGAGGGGGGGGGATGGGGAGGGAGGGGAGGAGGGAGGGAGGGGGAGAGTGGTGGGGGAGAGAAGGGAAAGAGTGGGGAAGGGGGGAGAGAAGTGGAAGAGTGGGGAGGGAGGAGGAGAGGGGTAGGGGGAGTGATGGAAGACGGACAGAGGGATAGGGGGCGGGGGGAGAGAGGGAAGGGGGTAGGGGAGAGAGGGATGGGAGAGGGAGAGGGGTGAGGAGAGGGAGGGGGGGGAGAGAAGGGGGAGAGAAGTGGGAGAGTGGGGAGGGAGGGAGGGAGGGGTAGAAGGGTAGCGGGAGTGGTGGAAGAGGGATGGGGGAGTGGTGGAAGCGGAACAGAGGGGTAAGAGGAAGGGGTGGGGGAGAGAGGGAAGGGGTGGGGTAGAGAGGGAAGGGGGTGAGGGAGAGAGGGATGGTTGGGAGAGGTAGAGGGGTGAGGAGAGGGAAACATAGAAACATAGAAATTAAGTGCAGGAGTAGGCCATTCGGCCCTTCGAGCCTGCACCACCATTCAATATGATCATGGCTGATCATCCAACTCAGTATCCTGTACCTGCCTTCTCTCCATACCCCCTGATCCCTTTAGCCACAAGGGCCACATCTAACTCCCTCTTAAGTTCCGATTGGACATATGTGAACATTGGGCATTGTGACATCACACAATGGAACGTTCACCAGGGGCTGGGACTCCTCCAAAGGCATATGTAAATGAATCCATTCCGATTGGACATCTGTGAGCATCGGGCATTGTGACATCACACGATGGAACGTTCACCAGGGGCTGGGGCTGGTGCTGCTTCTATGGGTGAGAAGCCAGTTTATTTTTGAAATATTGGCGGGGGGGGGGGGGGGGGGAAGGATTTGATTAAAAACGTGTACTTAAACACGATGAAATGTAATGAGGAGCGGATACTTAGAAAGAAAAGTGAAATCTCTACCGAAATGGAAAAGATGTCGGCGATTCTGCGTCTGGTTTCGGAGTTGCAGGGAATCAAAGGAAGAAATGCAGCCGGAAGCCGTACATGTAAATGGATCCATTCCGATTGGACATCTGCGAGCATTGGGCATTGTGATTGGACATCTGCGAGCATTGGGCATTGTGACATCACACGATGGAAACAAATCAAAAGGCAGAAAGGCAGCCGGACGGACGGCAGGCGACAGGCACAGACTTTTATAAGACAGACAGACAGACAGACAGACAGACAGACAGACAGACAGACAGACAGACAGACAGACAGACAGATGGACCAAGTGCAGATGGTGGGACTAGTGCCGATGGGACATGTTGGCCGGTGTGGGTAAGTTGGTCCGAAGGGCCCGTTTCCACGCTCTATGACGCTAACTATAGCATAACATCCCAACTTCTATACTAAATACACTGACTGATGAAGACCAATGTACCAAAGACCTTCTTGACCATCCTATCTAATACGTGTGATGCCGCTTTCTCCTCAGATAATGACAGGCCCTCTGAGTAGATAAATGCATTTTTTGTCTTTGTATTTCAGATTACCGATATCTGCAATATTTTGCTCTGTGAGTGAATGCGAGTTGTGGTTCACACTTCATCTCATGTAGTTTGTAAGCAATTGAAACAAAATGAACCTGTGCCTGGAATTAATGGGATTTTGTTAAACAAAAGTTATGTGAAGCCTGCTGTGAGATTATGATGGGTTCCAAGACTATACAACGGGTTAAAAGGACTCAAATGTTTTGCATAATTATGGGAGCTAAACTGGAATTTGGGCAGATGATCCTCATAAATGTTTAATTCTTTTAATGGACCACATGTTGACAATATTGTGAGTCCATCTGGCTGTCAGTCTGGCAGTCCAGGGTCTACATTCTCCGGCTGTCGAGCCTTGTTTTGTTAATGTGTACCCACTACACCAGTACAGTTACTTCTCACAATACATTTTTAATTGATATTTGCATTTCATTATTCTGCTTCGGCTGCCATTCTCCAGCTGAGCTCAGTGTCTTGAGCACTGCTGCACATAGGGCATTTAGATGAAGTATAGGAGGCTCTATTGTCATATACAAGGGGGACACGGGGAAGAGTTTTTTAAACTAACATTTTAAACCAGCCTTTATCTTAATGTGCAACCAAGCTGAACCTTTATAACGTTCTGGCACACTTTAGGTTATGTCTTTCCCAGCTGTTTATAGGTGTCAGCCATGGCTCAATGGGTAGACTCCTCACCTCTGAGTTAAGAGGATACAAATTCAAAGCACATTCCAGCCCAAAGCCCTGGTGGTAATTTGCAGCACTTTATCAAGAGAGGGCTGCATTATCAGAGTTGATAACTTTCAGATGAAACATTAAACCAAGACCCCTCTGACTTCTGCTCTGTTCAGCAAAGGTAAAATAATCCATGACAATATAGCAAAGAGCAGCAAAAATTTTCTGCTGGAGAATATCATTCCTTTGATCAGTCTGCTTATCTCGGTAATGACCATGTTCTGCCCAAAACCTGTTGATCTTCCAGCAAACTGGGATGTCCACAAGGGAATGCTGCTGACTATCTCATTGCGGACTGCAGGAGTATGTTTTGAGAGATGCACTGAAGCTTGGTGCAGCCAATGCAAAGATTCTGTGGGTCAGGACCACAGTCGCAGGCCGTTCTGCTGCTGGATGTGAGGGGCTAAGTCAGATGCGGACATCCATTAAAAAAAGGGAAGAGATATCACCTCAAGGGGCCACATGAGTGGCAATGGTGCTATGTGTAAAGAAATAATGAGGTGCTAACACCACTGAGTATAACACCAGCAAAATGTAATATATAGACACACAAAGAATGTATCAATAGGTTGCAATATATATACATACGTACAGATTATATATAATCCATATATATCATAAATATATAACTCCAAAATAAACTTTGTTTGTAATTACATACATGTATAATCACAAATAAAATATATAATATTTTATATACATTTTAATCGCGATTACACATGTATGTAATAACAAACAAAGTTTATTTTTGAAATTAAAAAATATGTATTACTCCATTTACTAACCATCTGTGCATATCTGTTTTGACTTCTCCATTACTGGCCATTCCTATATACTGAAATGTGTTCTATCAATATCCCAACAGCAATGCCTCTCCTTCCTCCTTAAAGCTTACCTCCTTGTCGAAGAAATTACTCATCCTCCCTCATCTTTTAGGTGCCTTTGTCTCAGATTGTTTTTCTCTCCTCAAAGCGATTTTACCTGTATTTTATGACAATTTCAAAAAAAAAATGTATCCCTCACTCAGCAACACGAAAGCAAGCCACCTGGCCATTGTCTCATTCCTGTTTATGAGACTTGCTTATTAAGCACTTGGTTTTTGTCCGATTTCCTTCTTTGTAACATTGATGACACTTTAAATTATTTTACTGGCTGCAAAGAATTTTGGGAAAACCATTCAAAATTAGTCTTTCTTTTTGCATTCCTTCTTCCGCAGTTTCATTTGATTGGTCCCACTGAGCGGCCAGGAGTGGAGTAAAAACGGGTTTTGGTTCAGATTATCCATCACTGGTAAGACACATGATCAGAAAGAACAGCGTCTTTCAATTTAAAATAGTCTTGTTAAATCATTTCCCTTCACTTTCACGTATTTTGTCATTTGAATCATCAATTAAGATTCTTTTTTTTTTTAATCCTACCTGCCAAGCTAAGCAAGCCTCAAATCCCAACCCTTTGCCCATTTTGTTCGTTCCAATTTTAGACTTGGCACCAAGTGACATTACTGAGGGTTTGCATCAGCCCTTGAAACATATGTGGACCAGATGCACCAGAGGCAGCCAATTGTCTCTACGATAAAGCAATCGAGAAAAGAAAAAAATAAATCATCAAGACTAAAACATAAGCAGTTATAGTGCCTGACAGATCAAGGGTGATTGTCCTATTTTTAGCCATTGGCAAATTCAACACAGTCGCTTTTTATGAAGCATTACTAATAAGCAAAATTGAGGGGAAAAAATGGGTTGTGCAGTTCAACTGCATAAAGACAAGACAAAATAAGGATCGCTGACTTTTGGCTGCCTACATTGCTCTTTTAAAGACAGATTCCTATTTCAAAGGAAGCTAATCCACTAATTACCAGGAAGGTAATCCACTGACATCCAATTTACCACAAGGATTTCACAATAAGAATCCATGCACTATGACAACACTATCAGCTAAGTGTCTTAACTCTTCAATGTCAAAAGATGAAGGTGCTCAAAACTTGGCACAGATCGTTTGAAAGCACAATTTATTTTTCTAATTGATTGGCTGTAATCTTCTGCCGCTTTGCATTTTTCACATTCTCTATGAAAATATTCAGCAATTCTGGCTAAACACAGCATCAAAACTTTATGCAATCAATGTGATGCCACAGTTAAAGCAGATAGTCATAGAGGCAGAGAATTATTTGGCCCAGCTTGCCCACGCTGACCAATAGGCATCCTTTTGAGTTAATCCCATTTTATGTCATAAACTCATAAGTGATAGGAGCAGAATTAGGCCATTCTGCCCATCAAGTCTGCTCTGCTGTTCAATCATGGCTGATATATCTCTCCCTCCTAACCCCATTCTCCTGCCTTCTTCCCGCATTTTCCAGCAATTGATCTGTCGGCTTCAATGCCAAAGCAATTCAAGTTTTTTTCCAGACATTTCTTAAATGGTGGCAGTGGCCCAATTTCAACCACTCTCAGAAAGTGTGCATGCCAGGTAATTACCATTCCATAGATGAAGAAAATCCCCTGTTTATTGTCCACCTCTAGTTACCCTAAGAAGGTTTTAGAAAACTGATGGGTTTGCTCAGCTACTTCAGAGGAAAATAAGGAGCAAGCCAACTTGCTATGGGAATAAAGCCACATTGTCAATCAGGTTAAGAACATTGCATTTTCTACCCTAGAGTGATATTTGTAAAACACCTGGGTATATCAAGAATCTAATAACTTCTGGGCCTTTTAAAAAAAAATTACCAACATTTTAATTGCAGACTTATGAAATTCATTTTAAATTATCAGATAATCCTGATTGGCATTGAACTCTTGTTCTGTGGGCCACTAGCCCAATAATTATTGCACCACAAAATGGTTCTGTGCTTCAGCCTCCTGTTACCATGTTAAATTCAGATGCAATTTATAAAGGCATGGTGACAGAATGGTCAATCTCTGGAGAGAAGGTATAGGTGACGTTTCGGGTCGAGACAGACATACAGTGCATTCAGAAAGTATTCCAACCCATTCACTTTTTCCACATTTTATTACGTTACAGCCTTGTTCTTAAATGGATAAAATTCATTTTTGTTATCATCAATCTACACACAATACCCCATAATAAAAAAGCAAAAACAGGTGTTTAAAAATGTTTGCAAAGTAATTAAAAATAAATTTACATAAGTATTCAGACTCTTTACTCAGTATTTTGTTGAGGCACCTTTGGTAGCAATTACAGCCTCAAGCCTTCGTGGGTATGACGCTACAAGCTTGGCACACCTGTATTTGGGTAATTTCCATTCTTCTCTGCAGATCCTCTCAAGCTCTGTCAGGTTGGATGGGGAGTGTCGATGCACAGCTATTTTCAGGTCCCTCCAGAGATGTTCGATCGGGCTCAAGTCGGGGCTCTGGCTGGGCCACTCATGGACATTCATAGACTTGCCACAAAGCCACTCCTGCGTTGTCTTGGCTGTGTGCTTAGGGCCGTTGTCCTGTTGGAAAGTGAACCTCCGCCCCAGTCTGAGGTCCAGAACGCTCTGGAGCAGGTTTTCATCAAGGATCTCTCTGTACTTTGCTTCATTCACCTTTCCCTCAATCCTGACTAGTCTCCCAGTTCCTGCCACTAAAAAAACATCCCCACAGCATGATGGGCCACTAGCCATGCTTGGTATGGTAGGTATGGCATTGGCCAGGTGATGAGCGATGCCTGGTTTCCTCCAGACATGACACTTTGCATTCAGGCCAAAGAGTTCAATCTTGATTTCATCAGACCAGAGAATCTTGTTTCTCATGCCTTTTGGCAAACTCCAAGTGGGCTGTCATGTGCCTTTTACTGAGGAGTGGCTTCCGTCTGGCCACTACCATAAAGGCCTGATTGGTGGAGTGCTGCAGATATAGTTGTCCTTCCGGAAACTTCTCCCATCTCCGCAGATGAACTCTGGAGCTTTGTCAGAGTGACCATCGGGTTTTTGGTCACCTCCCTGACTAAGGGCCTTCTCCCCCGATTGCTTAGTTTGGCCGGGCGGCCAGCTCTATGAAGAGTCCTGGTGGTTCCAAAGTTCTTCCATTTAAGAATGACAGAGGCCACTGTGCTCTTCGGGACCTGCAATGCAGCAGAAATTGTTTTATACCCTTCCCCAGATCTGTGTCTCAACACAATGCTGTCTCAGAGGTTTACAAACAATTGTCTTCCTGGCTTGGTTTTTGCTCTGACATGCACTGTCAACTGTGGGACCTTATATAGGCAGGTGTGTGCCTTTCCAAATCATGTCCAATCAATTTAATTTACCACTGGTGCACTCCAATCAAGTTGTAGCAACATCTCAACGATAATCAATGGAAACAGGATGAACCTAAGCTCAATTTTGAGTGTCACAGCAAAGGGTCTGAATACTTCTGTAAATGTGATATTTCAGTTATTTCTTTTTAATTACTTTGCAAAAATTTCTAAACACCTGGTTTCGCTTCTTCATTCTGGGGTATTGTGTGTAAATTGATGATGAAAAAAAAAGAATTTAATCCATTTTAAAATAAGGCTGTAACGTAACAAAATGTGGAAAAAGTGAAGGGGTCTGAATACTTTCTGAATGCACTGTAGATAGATTCTTGATAGACACAAAAAGCTGGAGTAACTCAGCGGGATAGGCAGCATCTCTGGAGAGAAGGAATGGATGACGTTTCAGGTCGAGCCCTTCTTAACTACTCCAGCCTTGCCCCTCTGGCCGTACAGCCCTTCTGCAGCAACTCCGACATTATAATCAGAAGGGTCTCGACCCAAAACGTCACCCGTTCCTTCTCTCCAGAGGTGCTGCCTGTCCCGTTGAGTTAGCATTTTGTGTCCATCTTCGGTTTAAACCAGCATCTACAGTTCTTCTTATACATAGATTCTTGATTAGTACCATTATCAGGGGTTATAGGGAGAAGACAGGAGAATGGGGTTAGGAGGGAGAGATCGATCAGCCATGATTGAATGATAGAGTAGACTTGATGGGCTGAATGGCCTAATTCTGCTCCTATCACTTATGATCTGTTGGGCTAGCATTTGTTAGCACAGACTACTAATCTTAAGATATGAGTATGAATCTCATTACAGTAGCTGGAAAAAGGTAAAGAAAATCTATCATCTTTACTTGGTTGTAAATTACTCCAGAACAAGTTTAAGGCTTGGCACCCGTTTGAAATTGTTTAGCAAGTTTCTATGTTTCTATGTTTCTAAGTCTTTCAGTTTGGAAGCAATTAATGAAGGGCAACAAAGAAAAAAAAATATATATTTTTGTGGTGCCAGGACATTCCAGAGCATTTGACATTGATGAGTGGGTGCTGTAAATGGGTGGCATGGTAGTATAGCTTGTAGAGTTGCTGCCTCATAGCTCCAGCAACCCAGGTTCAATCATGACCTCTGGTCTGGAGTTTGCACATTCTTCCTGTGATAGCATGGGATGCCCCCTGGGTGCTCTGTTATCTTTCAGCATTCTAAAGATGAGCAGCTTGGCAAGTTAATTTGCTGCTGTAAATTGTCCCTAGAATTGTCCCTAGCGTGTGGATCAATGTGAACCCTAGGGGAGCAGGGGATTGTGGGAAGAAAAAATATGTGATTAGTATACTGCCCTCATTTGACAAAAGGAAGCAACTGACAATTTTGTCAAAATTCAGTTTTTAATTGTTTTAGGGTATTTGAGATATG
The DNA here is from genome assembly GCF_010909765.2 of Amblyraja radiata. NCBI lineage: Eukaryota > Metazoa > Chordata > Chondrichthyes > Rajiformes > Rajidae > Amblyraja > Amblyraja radiata. The sequence goes on along the minus strand of NC_045962.1, from coordinate 45,598,597 downwards.
CTCTACACAATGGTGTATAAAATAAGTCTTCTCTTAGTACAATTTGAAAATATTTATACCAGAGAAGTAAGAAATTCCATCACAGAGAGCTGAAAGAAAAACAGGGTTTCCTCATCTACAAGAAAACGCCTTTCTGTCAGTTGCTTCCTTGTGTCAAAGTAGGGCAGTATAGGTTTAGTGTGGATGGGTGCTTGTTGCTCAGTGCATTCTCAGCGGGCTGAAGGGCCTGTTTTTATATGACAAGACATAACAACAGCTGATAGCTGAACAGAGCAATCATGATGGAGAGGGTGGGGGAAGAGGGTGGGTTATTGTGAAGCAGCTTTACCACTATTAGCGGGATCCTGCCTAACCTGCAGTTTAACGACAGGTCGACACAAAATGCTGGAGTAACTCAGCGGGACAGGCAGCATCTCTGGCGAGAAGGAATGGGTGAAGTTTCGGGTCGAGACCCTTCTTCAGACTGATGTCAGGGGATTGGGCGGGACGGAGATAGAATGTAGTCAGAGACAGTTAAGGCCCTGTCCCACTTTTCTGAGTTACTCACAAACCGTGTTTTCCCCTTGATTCGAACTCGGAGAATTACGGTAATAGCCGCTCGTAGAACTCGGGGCTATTTTTTTCACTAGTGGACATTTTTCAACATGTTGAAAAAACGTCCCGACTTACCTAATGCCCCGAGTTCCTACGGCTGGCATTACGAACCGCTACGAAACATCTACGGACTCCTACGGCCTCGCTACCGACATTCCCCGACATTCCCCGAGTTCGAATCACGGGGAAAACTCGGGAGAGTTTGTTAGTAATTCGGGAAAGTGGGACAGGGCCTTAAGAATAGTGGGAGAACTGGGAAGGGGGAGGGGATGGTGAGAGAAAGCAAGGGTTATCTGAAGTTAGAGAAGTCAATGTTCATACCGCTGGGGTGTAAACTATCCAAGTGGAAAATGAGGTGCTGTTCCTCCAATTTGCGCTGGGCCTCACTCTGACAATGGAGGAAGCCCAGGCTGGAAAGGTCAGATTGGGAATGGGAGGAGGAGTTGATGTGCTGTGCCCCCGGGACAGGGCAGAAATGTCAGTTGGGAATGGCAAGGAGTTAACGTAGGATTTAATTGCAGGTCACCTTGAAGCTCCACTGTTCACACGGTCTGGGTTTTTTTAGATGCATTGTTCTTCAGTCAAGTTTCAGATAGTGGATTTGTTAATATATGCAGTGTGCAAGCAACCACCTGTTATAAAGTAATTTATTTTCTATAGCATTGTTGTTCTTCCCCTCTAACTTAACTTGCTGCCAAATGACAAGCAAATGAATAATGTTCTTCGGTATACCCGTGACTTGGCTGTAGGCCATTTTATCAAAGAAATCCAATAGCTGTCTGTTACTTTGAACTCTGAAATAAATTAATTCAGAGCTGATCACCATAAAAGGCAAAATCAAATCAAAGAAGTCATGTTTTTTTAACATTTCTTGCCTGCTTGAATTTAACATGCGAGTTGTATTCAGGAAATGTGACAGCCGGTTCGGATTTTGTTAGGTCCCACGTACGGCAATGTGATAACAATCAGATAATCAATGATTCAAGGATACTTTGTAGTCAGTGAAATGCTTTGTTTTGCATACCACCTGATAAAATCATTTAGCAGACCTCACCTAGGCAGTACACAAGTTCTTGGCACCCCACCCGCATGGCCTTCCCTTCACTTTCAGTGGTAGCTTACGATGGCCCTCCTCGCTCTGAAGAGCTTTCTTCACTCTCCAACGGCCTTCTTCGCACTCTGCTGGCCCACCTCGCTCTCCGACGGTCCCCTTGTTCTCAATAGTTCTCTCACTCTTGCCGGTTGCTCACTGGTCCCTCCTCACTCTGAGTGGTGTGGGTCTCGTTGACGCCGGTGGCTTGGGGCCGAGTTCGGAGTCAATGGTGGGCGAGGCAGGCCTACCAGCGGGTCCCCTGTCCTTGGTCTGTGGCGGGCGGGCCGGTTCTGCTGGAGGGCTTGATGCCGCTCGCCGGGATACTGCAATGTCGTAGCTTGGCCTGAAACTTGCTTAATGGTGTTGAATGAGTAATACATATTAATCAGCGCACTGATGAGAACTCTACCTCTCTCCTTTAAATTGTGCAGGAGAATACACTCCAAAAGACAACAGGTATCAAGAAGCCATTTTAATATTGTAAAAATGCTCTATCCTGACTTGGGTGGGAGATTTGTTTTCCATCCTGGCCCCACCAGGACAGTGGCAATAAGGTTGAGATTCATGTTGGATTGAATATGCACCAAATTTAAGCATTGCTTGTCTTGCTCACTAATTCTGTCATTCTGGTTCAAAACGGAAAAAAATATCTGATATACAAGCTCTTACAATGACAAATCCCAGCATCCCCTTTCTAATCTGAATCCTGAATAGAACCAGTTGAGAAAGGCACTGATATACTTCAGAGGGAGAGGGGTCGAGCAGCTAATCACTCACTTACCATCGGAAGAATCACTGTATTACTAGAACAAACACAACCATCAGGTGGGATAATGACCAGAAAGTCTGCTCGTGTTGTCTGTGGAATCGAAAAAATAGCCTTGGACACTAAGGATAAATTCTCTTTCTCTTATGTTCACCTTTGGCCTTGTTAAATATCTGATCTGAAAGGTGATATCCCTGATAGTTCATCACTGCACTGGGGAATTTACCCTTGATTTTGAGGGTGCTGACCCGAAATGTTGGTCATTCCTTTCCACCCACAGATGCTGCTTGACTGAGTTCCTTCGGCAGATTATTTGTTGGGCCTCGACCTTGTGTTGGAGTCTCTGAAATGGGTCTTGGACTCATCTCCTCTCAGAAGTAGAGACATAAGGTGGGTAAATAGGATTAGTTTAGATAGGACAACATGAATAAATGGGCCAAAGTGCCTATTTCTGTGCTGTATGACTTGATGACTCAAAGGGCAGGAATACTCCCACTGGATGCCACGACTAGGCTGACAGTTCTTGTATTTTGCTTTTATTTCCTAACTACCTCATGATTGCTAACTGTGACAGTCTCATTGAACAGACTGGCAAACTAAAAATGGGTAGAGGACTGAGAGTAGCTAAGACCTTTGTAATATGTTTGATCAAGATCAGAATGGACAGCATGTTTAGCTACTGAGCCATTACAGTGTAAAAAGATTCTAAAAAAAGATGAAAACATAATTTTGCAAAGACTATAATCTCTTAATAGCCTATTTGCTCTGACATTTCGAAATAGAACGAGACTCTGCATCTGCCTCAATCTAACCCCTTATACCCCAATGAGAAATCAGCAAATTCCATCTCTGAGTCAGGTTCAGGAACAAGAAGTTGGACTCACAGCTGCCTTGGATCCAAACCTTTCACCCATCGTGCATAATAAATGGGTAGAGCGAGGGAATATGTGCATGCATGCAGCATCTAACATATGCAAACACCATCTGCCCTACATACGTGTGAAAGATCACATATGTCAACAGACACTTTAAAAAATCAACACCCACAGAGCAAACTGTAAACTTGCAAATTTTAAAGCAGGGAACGTTTGGAAAATAGAAACTGATTTGCACCAGTCTCATAAATAAAAAAACACACCATAAAATCATAGATTGTAATGAATGCTGAATATATTCCATACCTTACTCTGCTCTAGGCACCCCAGCACGGAACTGCTGAGTTACAAATGGAAGCTGCCTGTTGATAAAACCACTGTGCAGAATCAGTCATTTATTTGCGAGAACTAAAAGAGGAAGTAAAATCTATCGTCATCTTTGTTATAGAATCTCGATGTGTGAGTTAGTGTCAGGTGGAAGTTGCCCCTTTGTGTAACAACAGAGAGCACATTCACACATGAGCCAGAAGGTTGCCAGTTTAAGCCCCAATCCCAAAATTTAAACACAAAATCCAGGCTGATGATCCCATTTCCAAAGGTAACACCTTTCAGAGGAAATGTCAAACCAAGCCTTGTCTGCTCTCTTAAGTGGGTGTAAGTGGCATTATTTCAAAGAGGAGCTATGAAATCCCGCTGGTGTCCCGACCAATAGTCATCCACGACCAAAGTGATGAAAATAGATTTTTCTGACCATTGTTGTTCGCAAGACCTTACTGTGCTTCTTTCATCTACAGTACATTTCAAAAGTGCTTAGTTGTAGCACAGTCTAATACTTCATAAATCCAAATCTTTCTTCTATCATTGAGTTAATGTTACCCACAATTCCCAATTTCCCGTGATGTCACAAAATGGGACATCAGTACAGAGTGGATTATTTTTGAAAAATGACAAGAAGAAGTTTTCCAAACCCAATTGCTTGTTTTATAACATGTTCCCCTTTAAATTGAGATGACTGGAGTTTAAACAAGCCTGGCAGCAACGAAAAAAGGCACAGATCAGAATTGCTAAAATAAACAGTGATTTGCAATTCAATCTGCTTGACACAACCTGAGGCAGTAAGAGGTGGGGAAGGGGATTACATTTTTCAGCGGCAACACACTCAGCGTGAAGTAGGGAGAAGTCAGCGGAACTGCCACATAACAAACGAGGATGACAGATAAATGTCAATTGTATTAATTCTACTGTGAAATATACAAAAATCATAATAGTATCACCATTCTTGGAAAAAAACCCTGTTACTACTGTGAATAGACACAAAATGCTGGAATAACTCAATAGGTCAGGCAGTATCTCTGGAGAAAAGGAATAGGTGACTTTTAGTGTCGAGACCCTTCTTCAGACAGCCGTTACTCTCCGTCAGGCATTCAAACTGATGGACTCTCCTCTCATTGTTCCCTTGCTGACCAGGATGTCCCAGGCTACAATGGGAGCCTGGGATATTCTAATCAACGCAGCAACAACAACCTGATCTGTGTGGGAGCCTTGCATTCATATTGTTTTTTTACCTCCTCAGGATGCCCCCAAAATAATTTTAAGTGCTCTTTAACATAACAGCATCTTGAAAAGTATTAAGCTGCCTGTTAAACATAGGAGCCATTTTGTGGTCAACCAGGTCCCAGAAACACAGATCACATGTTTCAGGTGCTGACTGAGAGGTAAAGATTCAGCAGGACTCTGGGGAGAACAGAACTGCTCTTCAAAATAGTGCTGTGGATCTTTGTGGCACAGTGGTGCAACAGTAGAGCTGCTGCCTCAAAGCACCAGAGATCTGGGTTCAATCCTGACCTTGGGTGCTATCTTTGTGGAGTTTGCAACATTCTCCATGTGACCGCATGGATTTACTCCTGGCGCTCCAGTTTCCTTCCACATCCCAAAGACGTGTGGGTTTGTAGGTTAATTGGCCTCTGTAAATTATTCCCAGTGTATAGTGAGATAACTAGTGTGAATGGGTGATCAATGATCAGTGTGGACCCGTTGGGCCAAAGGGCCTGTTCCCATACTGTATCTCTAAAACTCAAAAACTATGAGGACAGATGGGCCAGAGAAAGACAGCACCTCCTCAAATATGGCATTCCTTTGGCAATGTGATCCCATTGTCGGTCTAGATTTGTGCTTGAGTTTCAGGAAGGTGCCCTTAACCCAAACCCTCTTGAGAGGAGCAAGTCTCATCCATTGAAGCATAGCTGTCACTTTACTCATGGTATGGTATGTTGTTATGACAGTGTAAAACAGAAATCAGCTTTGATTACTTTTGAGCAATATTTAAATCATCCTTGCAGGGAACAAGTGCATATGCAGGAGGGAGAACCCACCTTAAGTTCATGGGCTCTCTTGTTATTTTTATAATCAGTTCATATATAACTGTGGTAGTGGGAAAAGTCTTCACCTTTACTGGAAGATAATAGAGGAGAAATTTAGTCAAAACAATTATTTCCCCTTATCCACAGCAATGTAAAGATGAGGAGAGCTGGTAGAGAGGAACGTTTTCCACGTGATTTGAGCAAAATAAAATAATCTTAAACTTCTGTGCCTGCCATTAATCAGAGATTTTGGGAAGTCAGTTCCCTCTGACCTTCTATAATATATTTTGATTAATGAGGCAAGGCACTGTAAAGCTTAGCACAACCAGGCACGCAAACCATGAACCTGTGGCTGACTTACTGTGTAGCCTGATCAGGCCTTGTTCCACTCTGCTATAATTCTGTAACATAAGGGCTTTGACCTGTCACGGGGTTCCAGACAGGAAGGGGAGACATGAGTGAAATAAGCCTATTAGATTACAAATATGCACCATGGAAATTGTTGGCTGCACATGGGACACCTGTGCATAGCAATGAATCTTTGATTACTCTTAATGTTTTCTCAATATCCTGGAATAAAATTTGGGCTTCAATGTATTGGACTGAGAGAAGGCACGTTTTTCATGTCATGGTCTTTGAAGTAAAACTTAGACAGCATGGTCCCGATATGGTGCAGCAACTCTTTCAGATTCCAGTGGAGACCATAGCAATTAAAGATTAATCTCAGGACACTATGGCAAAAGCTCAGGAGAAAAAAATCACAGGGTTATTAAAGTAAAATCACATAAGGTCTTTCAAGTTCTTTAAACATGTCCATTTGCTTTAAAAATATTGAAGGAATATAACTGGATGATTAAGAACTTGTTTGGTAATGGATCAGCGAGAGAAACAAATTGCATTATATTGCACCCGTCATTACCTCTGGGTGTCCTGAAGCAATTTTGAAGTTCAGTCAGTGCTATAATTTTACTCTTATTTTCTTCCTCTTTGGCACTCTCAGAATCGACTTACTTCCAGGTTCTCGGTAGAAGATGAAGCTATGAATCAGAAACATATAATATAATGTAGGAACGTAGAACATAAAAGAGCACAGCATTGGAACACACTTATCGGCCCAAAGTCTGCTGATCATAAGTTAAACTAATCGCCTCTTCCTGCATGTGATACATTCCCTGCATATCTAGAAACAAGAAAATGCAGATGCTGGTGTACCAAGGAAAGACGCAAAATGCTGGAATAACTCTGCTTCTTACAGGGGGTTCTGGAGCGCTAGTATGGGTGTTGTGGGCTGAAGGGACTGGTTTCCAGAGAGCTAGTATGGACATTGTGGGCCGAATAGATTCTTGGGCTGGCGGCTCAGTCACTCAAGCCTGTTGTGCTGGCAGCTCACTCACTCACGGCTGGTGGGCTGGCAGTTGACTGATTGTTATTCCTTGAAATTCCATTCCAAGCAGGGTGCAAGGCCACCAAATTCAAGTGCAGTTTTGCAGTTTCTTACCACTTCAAGCAGGGTGCAAGGCCACTAAAGACAGCGAGTCGTGACCTCTCCCTCCTCCATCTTGATGAGACTGAGCCACGGCCACACTTCTGGGTTTTATAGTCCCTCCCACCAGAACGGGCAGGGTCTTCATGGCGTGATTGACAGGAGAGAGAATCTCAACATTTTTTAAACACTAATAACTCTTTTATTTTTCACCGATGGGAAAAATCCTCGGCACCTTATGAGTGGAGGGGGACCCTGAGTAAGATGGCCAAAAATCACAGCCGTACATGGTAGCGTTTTTTCTAAAATCAATATAAAGCGCAAACAGGAAGTGGTCAAGATTAGACTTTTAATTATATATAGAAGGCAAGGCAACTTTAATTAGGCAAGGCAACTTTAATTAGGCAAGGCAACTTCAATTAGGCAACACAGCTTTAGCATTTCCAAACCAAAGGCAACACAGCTTTAGCATTTCCAAACCAAAGGCAACACAGCTTTAGCATTTCCAAACCAAAGGCAACACAGCTTTAGCATTTCCAAACCAAAGGCAACACAGCTTTAGCATTTCCAAACCAAAGGCAACACAGCTTTAGCATTTCCAAACTACATTTTCAAACTACATTAAAGTCAGTAAAACCACTCACGGTTTAGTACACGTGTGTTCAGTGTTATTCACAGCTTAGACTGAGAGACGTGACCCTCTCACTCCCCCATCTTGCAGAGACTGACTGAGGCACTCAACACTTCTGGGTTTTATAGTCCCTCCGGAAGGGGCGTAGCCTTCAGGAGAGAGAATCTCAACATTTTTTAAACACTAATAACTCTTTTATTTTTCATTGATGGGAAAAATCCTCTGGTCCTGCGCAGCGGAGGGGGACTCTGAGTAAGTTGGCCAAAAATCACAGCCGTAAGTGACAGCGTTTTTTCTAAAATCAATATACAGAACAGGAAGTGGTCAAGATCAGACCTTTAGTAATATAGATAACACACATTTATATTTCTCTAGTTTCCTATATAAATATAAACGCATATATATTCATTATATATATATATACATTCAACCTCTCTATGAAATCCTAATATTGTGAATAAAATATCAATGAACACATTCCAAGATATTTTTTCATTTTCCATTATTTTCATTCTATATTAGTGTAATAAAATCTAGTGTATACATTGATGCAGAAGTGCGAGCTTTAGACGTGAATAATGTACATTGCTACCAAAGTTTCATTTTTAATTTAACATATATTTGAGGGGGTTGGTCCAATATAGAGCTAACCAAAGATACTGCTTAAAGCTAGTATTTGACATTTCCACCTTGTGCAAGAAGAGCTGACTGTCTACTCTCTTTTTGCATCTCATAATTTTATAAATTTTTAACAGTTCTCCCCTTAAGCTCCGGCGCTCCAGAGAAAACAATCTACGTTTGAAGAAAACAATCCAAATTTTAAACTTAATAATCAAATTGTGCACAACATTATCTCACTAACAGCAATGTATTAAACACCAAATGAACTCTTCTAGTGAGGGTAATTGAGAGATAAAGATGGAGACACAAGGAATTGCTGATGCTGGAATCTTGAGCAAATCTCAAAGTGCTGGAGTAACTCAGCAGGTGAGGCAATATCTGTGGAGGGAATGGATAGGCTTCGTTTCAGGTCAGGACCCATCTTCATCTGAGATAAATATTACCTAGGACACAAAGGATGTTTCCTCTGTTCTTCAGAATAGTTCCAAAAAGCAAAGCCTTAACCAAAATATTTCACCTGTTAGAGTTACGGCACACTGAGGCTCCCCTCCATTAGATCCTGTTCTCTGGAGTGGGTCGGACTCTGTTCTGAGGCAAAAAGTTCTACTACTGAGCTACATCAGACACTAGATAGGTTTTAAGACTGTTGGATAAAATAAAGGTTAGAAGAACTGAGAATACCTGGCATTATTTCAACATAGCGCCAGCAATGGCTGCCTCGACAACAGTCTGACTGTCCTTTCCATCTTTGTGTCTGTTTTGTATGTGTTAAATGAATGTTTTTTAGTGTGTTTTAGCTTGTTTAATGGGGGGGGGGAACTTTTTCTAATCTCATACCTCGACAGAGATGCAAATGTTTTCATATCGTATCTCCTCACTGCGACCTAACATCGTAGAGTTGGCGACCTTTGCTGGAGATCGACCAGGAGCTCCATCGCTTGAGCCTGCGGACATACCATCACGGAGTTCGCAATCCCTGTTGGGGGTCGTCTTTGGGGCTCCAACCGTGGGAGCCTGCGGGAACATCGGGAACTCCAAGCCACAGTTTTGTGAGTTTCGATCGCCCCGACATGGGGGTTTCGACCACCACCTGTGGGAGCTTTGATTGCCCCGACTGCGGATGGTTCGACTGCCCCGACCGCGGGAGAAAAAAGAGGAAGGGAATTGAACCTTATTGCCTTCCATCACAGTGAGGAACGTGGAATCCGCTGCGGTGGATGTTTGTTAACTTTTATGTAGTTGTATGTCTTGTTGCTTTTGTTTTAGTATGGCTGTATGGTAATTCGAATTTCACTATACCTTAATTGGTACATGTAGGTATGTTGCAAAGCCTACCTGAAGCGTCGCTGAAAATCTGTCCCAGCCCGTGTGCGCGATTTTGGCGCCGTTTAGAGGGGGGCGGGTTTAAAACGCGATTTTCCCTAGGCTGTTCAAATCGAGGTTTTTCAGCCTAGTTAATTATTAATGAAAAATCGCTGGAAGATTCCGTAGCTGGAGCTATTTTTAGTTTTAAGGGATTTCTTTACTTGTTATAGTAGGTTAAAAATTAACCTCTAAACCCCCGACCGCCGACAACGGGTCGGATCTCATACAGGGGAAAACGGAAGGTAGGCTGTTTATTTTTACGTTAAAAAGGGCTTCTTAAGATCCCTTTATACAAAGTTTAATGTTGCGAGTAGCTAATTTGGGCCCCATTATATCCCGCAGTATTTTTCTGGGCATTTGAGGGCACAAATCTAGCGCAATGTGAACGTTATAAACCAGCGCGTTCACAGGATCCCACTAGAAAGCTGATTTAAATGGACTTTAATTTACAGCAATTGAACACTAAATTCCTTCCATTTGGCCTATAAATTAATGTAAATGAGATTTAAAAATCATGTTTTATTGTGAATTATTTGTGAATATTATTTGGACACAGGCTATTTAAAATTGTTAATCATTTATTAAGAAATGGATAGATGTTTAGATCTAGTAATTGAAGTCTGAAATTAGCTACAATTGGGTAACTAACTAATTATATGCTTTAATTTCAGGCCATCCAAGTAAGATTATTTTATATTTGTTTCAGAATGCTTCAATCTATGATAACTGAAAATTTCATTCAGTTCTCTTAATTTTTAAGAAAGTTATGGGCTATTTGACTGTCCACGATCACAGCTTTTTTGTTATGTCCATAGAAAATCAATAGGGAACAAGATGCTAATTTCCGAGTATGAAAATGGCCATAACTTTTTAAATACTTGAGATATGAAAGTGAATTATGTGTCAAATTAAACTTCTTTCTATGCTTTATCTGATGGGATAAATTGCAGACTTGATTTTTTAAATCTCAAAATTTTGTAACATTGCTAGTACATGTGACAATAAACTGACCTTGAAACCTTGAAACATGAAAACATAACATTCAGCACCAATCCAGTCTGTGTCCATTCTTGATTCTAACATGAGGTGTGGTCCTTTTCTGATCTCTTACTCTTTCTCATATTTCCTCTTTCCACAAATACCGTTCTAACCTACTCTTGAGTGTTGACATGGTCTCTGCTTCTGTCGCTAATTTCAGTTAATCATTCAACAGTCTTGCAACCTTATGTATGAAATGGTTTCCTTCTGCATTCTGTTTTACATTTAGTATCAATGGATGATACTTCCTTCTGGACTTCAGGGACTTTGTGTAATGTGTTTTTATTTTCTCTCCGCTAACCTCTCATTAAATATCTCAGTCAAACCATAAATTGCATTGGCTTAATTATTGTAATTTAAGTTTATTCCACAATAATTTAATCTAAAATGCTTGTCGGATAAAGTGAAAACATGTCTTAAAAATATACCTGGTAATGTTGCTTTGAAATATTTTGGTTATGATTATGGACCACTGATGTGAGAATGTCTCTCACCTTGTGGGAAACTGGAGTGTCACGTCCTACAGCACACTGTTGCTGCTTTGATAACTATTTACTTCCAAGAGACTGAGTTCCCATTTGCTGCTACGTCAGAAATGTGCAGTGGTTAAAATTGTCATTCTGGCTATGAAAGAAAAACAGCTTTTTATTTATTACGACAGGTTATGGCACTCTGAAGAAAGTGGAACCAGTCGGTCTCCTACCAGCACAACAATCAGCACACAGTCGGGAAGCTTTCAAGGAATTCCATATCACAGCAGGTACTGTACCCGCCTGACTCCACAGCAATGCATCAGACACCATGATTTGGATCAGTTCACAACTGCAATAGGCAGTGCTTGCTCCAGCAAATTCCCAGCATTGTTTTTCTTCAACAATCTCTTCTTCTTGTCTTCTACTCCAGGGTTTCTCCTATCTTTCACTCTCCCCACCCTGTCTTTTCTCTCCGTAACAGATTCAGACTGAAGGTACGCAAAAGAAGGTACAGATTTCTTCCTGGTACTGAGGAAAGTTTACTAAAATTCTGCTCTATAAAAAGGGAAACGCTTGCAATTCTACACATCTTTCATGTTGTCATGATATCCCAGAGATGTTTACAGCTAATTAAATACTTAATATTGGCAATGTTTTAATTCAAGAAATGCACCAAACAATTATTTCTATCATGTTATCCTATTCTATCACTATATTCTATTTGTTCATCTGTCATGTTCATCTATCTTTCCTGAGGTATATTTCTGATATTTGGCTGAACCATTTATTTTGGCAGCAAATTGCAGAATTGCACATTACAGCAGGTGGCCATGTCATAGTAATACAGTGTGAAAGCAATCCATGATGACCACCAAGCACCCATTTACACCACCCACTGATTTATACTTCCAAGATAGGAAGCAGAGCCTGGAAGCCAGCAGTTAAGTAGGCATTCAACGATCAGAATAGTGCAGCGATATTAAGTTGTGAACAGAATGGCTCTTGTCCAGAGTTGGAATATTCTGGGCAAAGTTGCCCCACCACTTCCCTATTCTTTTTACCCTGGTTCTGAGTTCTTGCAATCTTTATTTAAGATTATTGAGCGTCCAAGCTCCTGCATTATTCTGGTCTTCAGGAATCCTTTGGACACTAATGTAAGCAAAACTGAGTGGGAAAAACCAGAGGGATATTAAAAATATGCACTGTTTCCATTTTCTTTAAACACAATATAGAACATCTCTGCATTAAAATGGACCATTTGACCCGACCGATCCAGTGTCTATGCTGCATGTATGGCTCTTTCAATCTTATGTAATTTAACCTACCACCAGATTCTATTCATTTATTTGTCACGTTTATGTATCTTTCCTTAAGCGTATTTGTAATATTTATCAAAACCACTTCTTTTGGTTGCAAGTTTCCCATTCTTACTCATCTTTGGGCAAATATATATGTTGTTTAACGAGGTGGGAAGGTTGGAGGTGGGAAGAATCTATCCTGATCGGGTTGTTCATACTGCTTTGTCATTGTCAGTGAGCAAATTTGTGTCCTTGGAGCAAAGCTATGAATACTGCCAATCTTCTGAAAACAATCAGCCAATCCACACAAAAATTTGAGTTACTTTAACCAAAACTTGCCTTCTCTGCATGAAAACAAAATTTAAATATAGACTACTTTTGTCTGTTTGTTACTTTTCATAAATTTCAGTTCATCCAAAACCCTCCTGTCCAGAAACCTCAACAAATTTCATGCACCCCCTTAACTCTGTTTTCATTAATCTATACTGTGTCCCAATCCGACAATTAATATTCATATTCCTGTGTTCAGGTTCAATAATTCAATGGTGCTTTATTTCACTGCAGTGATACTCTGTTTGCATAGATCATACACATGCACGAGTCACCATATTTTAAAGCCATTTACAAAAAAAAGCTCCCGATCCGGATAAGCCCCAGGTGGCGGCAGGACCTCCTCCAATGCCCTCGATCAGCTTGGCCTGCAAACTGACATCCCTCACCTCGCTCGACCGTCTTTGTGTCCTGGGAGTGCCTCCTGCAGCCGGGCTTGAAGACGATGGAGGCAATACCCCGGTCCCTCTCCTACTGGCCCAAACCTCATGTTCATTGTTACCAGCAGCTCCCTCCTCCTCGGGGACGATCTCGGCAGTTTTCGAGCTTCCACCCCTGCAGCCACAGCCTGCTAGGTCTTTCTTCACAGATTTTTGTGCCTCCACCCACTGCAGCCAGGCCTGCCGCCATGTATGGCCGGGGGTGGGGGGGGGGGGGGGGGGTTGTAGAGAGGTCTTGATGGCATCCCCCTACAGGCTGTTCCTGCTTCTTCGGTCATCGGGTCTCCTGGGTGGGTACCCAGCTCCGCGGAGCATCCCGGGAGCCCTCTGCCGCTGCACCACGTGGCACATCCCGGGTATCTTCACTGGAGTTCCGTGATCGACTCACCTCTTTCTATTGCACAATTCTCCAACCTACCTATGTTTCTCCAACTCTGGACATTTGTGCAGTCCTGGTTTCCATTGTTTCAGGATTGCTTGCTGTACGTTTAGCCATCATTGATTGAAGCTCTGGAAATCATTCCTTAAAAATTCTCCGTGTATCTATTATTTGTTTTTTTAAGATGATCCATGAAACATTTCATTATGAGAGACATAATAAAATTCCTATGATTCACCTTGGAATGTTTTGCGACAGATGGCCATCAAGTGCTCTGTTTCAGTTGTTGCCATGAAAGGTGCTGCATGAATGTAAATTATTTATTTTCCTTATTCAGCTCAGGAACCTTCTGTATAGAGAAAGGCCACATTTCATGTAAATTTTCAACCACTGCTCTTTGCTCAAGTGCTCTTGTCTCTGCAATTTCTGTTCTTGGCTTAGTGTTCAGAAAGGATTTGGACATAAAGGAGATTTTATTTTAATAAATTAGATTTAAAAAAGCAGGCACCAGGGCTTTGAATTAGTAAAGGTCATGTCATGGTGTGCTAGTACTTATCTCACAAAAAGAGTTTGGAAAAGGCAACTTTAAACAGTTCCTTATTTTAAAATTTTGTTTTCACATGCAATGTACCGTGAAATGTAGCATATTGACCACTGTTAAGTAGGCAAACATGTTAGAGGAAGTTCAACAGACTTGCCAGCATTATTTACTCCTCAGAAAATGAAGAGAAAATGTACCCGATATTGATTACAGGAGGGAGCAGGATATATTTCCAATAGTGTCTTTGACTTTGTATCTTGTTCAGCTTTTAGTTTTCAGTTTAGTTTTGAGATTCAGCGTGGAAACAGGCCCTTCGACCCACCGACTCCACGCCAACCATGAGCACTATCCTACACACTAGGGATAATTTACAGTCTTTACCGAAGCCAATTAACCAATTCCAAAGACATGCATTGGCCAATTAACCGAAGCCAATGCATGTCTTTGGAATCAGGGAGAAAACCGGAGCACCCAGGGAAAACCCATGCGGTCACGGGGAGAACGTACAAACTCCATACAGACAGCACCCATAGTCAGGATCGATCCCTGGTCTCTGGCGCTGTAAAGCAGCAACTCCAGACTGTACCACCGTACCGCCTGATTCCATCCAAAATGAAGACCAGGAATTCCTCTGACTTCCATGTGCAAACCATCCCATATTTGCATGCAACATTGTTCAAATGGAAAGGATGCAAGGTGATCTAATTAGGTACTTAAGATAATTACAGGAACGAGGAAGTCCTGAACAAGGGAAATACTGAAAGTTAATTAAGCCATTCAGGAGTTGTGTTGGGCAGTGGGAATTCAGGTGCAGTTCTGCCATGATCAAAGTGAGTGATAGAATCATCTTGAGAGATTGAATGGCCTTTTTTCTTTTACCATCTTACTAAAAACTGTTTGACAACTTTTCTTCATGATTTCTGGGATGTTCCCTTTGAAGATCTACATCATTCTGGATCTCCAAACAAACAACAAGACCATTAACTGCAGATACTGTTTTTTTTTAAAAGACACAAAGTGCTGGAATAACACAGACGGTCAGGTAGCATTTGTAGAAACAAGGAACAAGACCATAGAAGCTGTTTGGAGCCTTTGCAGAGCTTGAAGCCCAGCTAGTTTGCACTCAGACACACTTTTGGTTTACTTGACTCACTGAAGCAATAGGATCTGACGGGTTTGTAACAGGCAAGGAATGCGAGGGTCATTATCAAATTCCATAAGAAATAACAGAAATTGATGCTGACTTGGCCCAGTAATGAAATATAACCTTACCTTCAGCCAGATGTTTTTAATTTCCTCCAGTTTCCCACCACCAACCACACTCCCCCCCCCCCTCCCCACCGCTCACCCTCCCACCCCACCCGCCTTCCCCAATCCTCATAACATTTTCTTAACAGGCGAACTCTTAGCTGCATTATGTAATTTCCCAAGTGGCTCTATGACCTTGCCCACGTGTCCCCATGCGCTTCCCCAAATGTGCTTATGATTCCTCCACAGTGACCTCTGACCTTGCTCAATTGATCCCAAGACCTTGCCCAAGTGGCCCCCTTACACAGTCCGAAATACTTTGTCACATACTGGCCTCAGTAACAAATCTCAGCAGTTTGTTCCAGCTAATGGGTGGCACTCCTGAGCTTCATGAGTCAATCGGAAAAGCAAGGCCAGAAATGTTTTAGTGTAGTACATCATTCATGCCTGCTTCCAAGAACAGAGGGGAATGAATACTTTCTTGGAAGCAGTATGCAATTACTAATTCCTGTCCATTTCAAGTGACTCATGTTTTAATCCATTGTATGTTCTGGAGTAGCAATAAAGGATGATTGTTCATCAGCAGGGACTCAGTGGGTAGCTTTGAGTCATCCCAGATTCAAAAATTTGGGCATAAAAGCTAGGGTCACACTCCGCTGTCACACTGATGTAGTGTTACCCTGTAAGAAAACAAGAGAAGGAGTAGGTCACTCTGGCCCTCAAGCCTGCCGCATCAATCAATGCCACAATGCATGCCACCTCACCATGCTTGATCAGTCCCCGGCCTTATCCTCTCTTCTGTGTCAGTTCTCCAGAGCCCTCAATTCCCTGATCATTCAGATATTTATCTACCTTCTCTTTAATGACCCTCAATGATCAAACCTCTGACAACACTCTGGGGCAGAGAATTCCAGAGATTCACCACCTGCTGTGAGAGCCCACTATCCAAAGACCTACCCTTTAGAGAAGATGTTAAAATTAACCCCATGGAACCATCTCAAAGAAGAGTTCTTCCTTTATCTCCCAGCCAATATAGACAAAGTACGTTTTGTTTCTGGCCAATGTCTCATAACTTGTTGCCTCACAGTGTCAGAGACCCGGGTCTGATCCTGACCTCTGGTGCTGTGGAGTTTGCACATTCTCCCTCTGGGTGCTCCGGTTTCTTCCCACATCAAAAAAGTGCACGAATTTGTAAGTTAGCCTCCGTTAATTCGTCCCGAGTGGATGCGTAAATTTGATAACATAGAGCTTGTGTGAAAGGGTAGTTGGCGTGG